>NC_056748.1:223972352-224272352 GCF_019279795.1 Protopterus annectens
TTTGATTGAGATGCCACTTTGGGTAGAAACGACGGATTCGTATGGAGAGAGACCCTGCCTTTATGGAAGACCAAGTAAGGAGGCATGGCAGACAAAGCCTGCAGCTCAGAGACCCTCCTAGCCGACGTAATAACCACTAGGAAGGCTGTCTTCCAAGACAAAAACTTTAGATCCACTGATGCAGCAGGTTCAAAAGGAGGAGATACTAATGACTAGAGAACCATATTGAGATCCCAAGGAGGAACCGGATCTTTGATGGGAGGATGCAGAAGAAAGGTGCCTTTTAAAAAAGGCTTTACAAAGCCTAGAGGAGGCGAGTGCAATCTTATTTTCACCGGCATGGAAATTAGAAATGGCTGCCAGCTGTGCTTTCACTGTGGAGGAGCTAGCTCCTTTCTGAAAAATACTAGTTAAGAATTCCAGCACCGCTGGAACAGGGGCTGTAAAAGGATCCAGGTTTCTCTGAGAGGCCCAGACAGAGAAACGTCTCCATTTACTGCGGTAGACCTTCCTAGTGGAATCTTTAAGGGAAGCCAATAGTATGTATTTTACAGGGGATGAAAGATCGGGAGTCCTGGCAATCAAGGGAACTGGAGCAGCCAAGCTGTCAGCTTTAGACTGTCCATATTGGGAGGGTAAGCACCTGAAGGATGAGAGATTAGATCCGGGCAGGGATCCAGAATCCACGGAGGCACTAGAAGAGACCAAAGGAAGGGGAACCAAACTTGACGAGGCAAGAAGGGAGCAATGAGGATCACTATGCACCCCAGTCGACAGGCTTTCTGAAGAAACTTCGGAATGAGTAGTAACGGTGGGTAAGCATACAGTAACCCGGGGGGTCAAGCATGGACGAGAGCATCTCTGAGGGTGTCCCCTGGTGGAGGAATCAGAGCGAAGAACTCGCTGCACTTCACGTTGGAAGGAGATGCTAAGAGATCGCAGCAAGGCTGTCCCCATGCAAGGAATATCTCCTCCGCTACTGACTGTTTCAGAGACCACTCGTACGGCATCAGAATAGCCCAACTCAATCTGTCCACTAAAATGTTGTGTCATCCCGGGATGTGCGTTGCAATCAGAAACCGACCAGTGGAAATTGCCCACTCTCACACTCTCATGGCCTCGTGACACAGAGGGTAAGATCTGGTTCCCTCCTGCTTGTTGAGATACCAGACAACCGACATGTTGTTTGACTGAATTGCAATCGTACCCAGAGGAAGGACAGTGTGAAAGGCTTCCAGCGCTAAAAGCACTGGCCTCATGTCTGGAACATTTATGTGCAACTTGGTCTCTATCTGGGACCATGTGCCTTGGACTGTCCTTCCCAAATAGTGTCCCCCCCACCCAAGTTAGGAGGCATCCGTGGTCACTGTGGCTTGGGCTGGAGATGACACAAAAGGGCATCCTGCTGCCACCTCCGGTGAAAGGAGCCACCAAAGGAGAGATGTCCTGCAGGTGTGACTGATCCTTATCAGAAAATCCATGGGCAGGTCTAGCCAAGACCATTGGACAGCTAGAGTCCATTGAAGGACTCGCATATGGAGACATGGACAAGGGAGAATAAAAATCGAGGCAGCCATGGAGCCCAGAACCCGAAGCACATCACTCGCCTTTGGAAATTTGAGGTTTACAATTAGAGAGATGTGGTACCTGAGGTGTTAGTTCCTGTCTGGTGTTAAGAAAACTTTTAGCTGCAAAGTGTCTAGCCATGCCCCAATGATTTGTGAACATTGACTGTAATCCCCAGCTGATCTGCGAAGAGGAGAAAGTAATCTCGGGCCAGACACAGAAGACGCTTGGTGGACGCAGCAAAGAGCCAGTCGTCCAGGTAAGGAAATACCTGAATTCCCTGACGTCTCAGGTGAGCTGCTACTACTGCCATTACCTTGGTGAACACCCTGGGAGCTGTGGTGAGACTAAAGAGTAGAGCTCTGAACTGGAAGTGAGTGGCTCCCAGCAGGATGCGGAGGAACCTCCTGGAGCTTCTGTGGACCTTGATATGGTAGTAAGCATCCTGAAGGTCTAACGAGCACATCCAGTCACATTCTCGGAGATAAGGTAGAATGGACTGTAGGGTGACCATCCGGAACGTTTGTTTGGTGACAGACAGGTTCAAGGTTGACAGGTCCAAAATGTGCCTGAGGTCCCCCATCTTTTTTGGCACTAAAAATACCTTGAGTAAATGCCTAATCCGAACTGGTCGAGGGGGACCGGTTCGATGGCTCATTTGTGAAGCAGCTTTGAAACCTCTAGAGCTGTGGCCTCCCTGTGAGCGGGTGGGACATCCGGGAGGCGTCTTGTAGCACTTGGTGGGGCAACAAACGGGACAGTGTAGCCTCTGGATATTATTTGTAGCACCCAACAATCTGCAGTTATGGACTCCCACACCGCTGGATTAAATGATAATCTCCCCCCCCACCCCACTGCCTCCAGAGTAGGACAGTCGGGCAACCCCTCAGGGTTGCTGAGTGGGCCTGTCAGAAAAAGGTTCCCTAGACCCAAAGTTCCTGGGACCCCCTCTACCTCTGGGTTGGCGTCGATCCTGTCCCCCTTTGCCTCTGGAGGAAGAGTTGTCCTGAAACTCTCGGGAAAACTGATTTCTGGAACCACATCTTTTTTTGCCCTCTTTGGTTCCTAGAAAAAGACTGCTGAGAGTTAGAGAAGTGGATCCCGACGGCAGACGAAGTCTTCCCATCTTTTTCGCTCTGGACAAGAGTGTTACGTACTGTCTTCCCGAAAAGGGAGGAACCGTCGTAGGGAGCATTAGTAAATGATGCCTTGAAAGGGTCTGCAAACTGACACAACCTGAGCCAGGCATGACGCCTCATGGCTATGCCTGTCCCAGTCTCTCTAGCTGCTCCTTCCATGGCGTGGGAAAGGAGACACATGGATGTGTTTGATACCGACTTCAGAGGCGACATTTTCACAAAGAACAGATGTTTGTCCTGCTGCGATAAAGACTCTGGGGGAGACTCAGCAAATTCCGAGACAAGGTCTCACTGCAGCTGTATTACATGTGCCAAATAGTTCAGTGCATGGATGGAAAAGGTCGCTGATGAGTAAACACGCTTCCCAAACCTATCCACCGACCTAGACTCCTTGTCCGTAGGGTGGACTGAGGAACTCTCTTGCGCCAGTTCTTTCTTGGTGGCTGTTGCGACCGCCATAGCATTAACCGGGGCTCCTTTAGACAAAGGTTGTCTGTCCGTGGGAGGAGAAAGAATCTTGTCAGGTCGTTTAGGGATGGGCTCTATGGTGTCAGGCTCCTTTCATGCCCGTGTGGTGATAAGTTCCACTAAGGGGTCCGCTGGCTTGGACACACAGGAAGTAGATGGGCCTGTGCCAAAGGCCTCCAGGAACACGGACTCATCCGTAGAAGGTTTTGGGGCTGACCAACCTTCCCTCTGGAGGAGGATCTCCATGATGTCGCCGAAGGAGACATCTTCCAGAAGTGACCTGGGGGAACCTTCTCCATCTAAATCCGTGTCTGTAGTGAGGGACTCAGGGGGGTCCAAGTGCCTCCTTTTGCACTTACACTTACGGGGGCCCTCTTCATAGGGACTCTCTGAAGAGGACTCGTGAGCAGCGGGGGGTTCCTCGAGGGGAATAGCCTGGGGTTCCTTTGGCATGGGCTGTCCCTGAGACAGGATGAAGGGAGTCGTCGCCAAATCCAGTAGAGTCTGGGTGGAATCCGAAGAGGTGAGCTGGGGGTCTCAATCCCTGGGAGAGAATCTTCTCCACCACTTCGAATGCAGAAGGTGAGCGTACCTCCTTGGCACCCAGCAAGGAAGAAGCTCTCCCCAGGTCCAAAGCGGGGATCGGAGCCGAAGTAAGGGTAGCCTGAGGTCCAAGGGAACGGTTTGGATATGAAAAAGTCGGAGCCAAAGATGGATCCATTCCCTTGGGTCTGACTCCCTGTCCACGGCTCCGAGAGTCACTCGGATCCGAACCGGCCGGAGTCGAGGTTGGAGGAACCGTCGGCGCCGAACTACCAGCTCCAAAGAGTCGCGGATCCAAGAACCCCGAAGCAGCCGCATGGATCGGGGAAGGAGAGATATGGCGGAAAAAAGGCATGGAGGTCCCCCTCCAGAGGGAGAGGGGCCTGGCAAGACTCCCATCTGAATTTGGGTCTGGATGAATCTCCGCATTATCCTGTCCATGTCCAAGTCCAATAGGCTCAGAGTCAATGGGGAAGAGGCAACTGACTCGGATCTGGCTGGTCTGCGCAGTAAGGGTGAGGAAGGCCTCGGATCAGAAGACTCCAACGGCTCCGGCGAGAAACGGGGTGCGCGGAGCCTGGGAGAAGCTGGCCTTAAGGTCCTGGATGGTGGAGTACGGAAGAATTCCTTTTCCGGAGACCTCTTGTGGGGCCTATCCCTCTTTCTTTCTTTATCCTCTTTGTGCTTTTGTCTTTCTTTTTCTCTCTTATCTTTATCTTTGTCTCCCCCAACGCCAGAACAAGCGGGTGTTTGAGTCCCTGTCTGCATGGGTGGTTGGGCGGGAGTACCTGAGACTGAGGCCATGGCAGAATCCAGCATAGAGGTAAGGAGAAGACCCTTGGTAACTAACTTGGCCCTCCTGTCCCTGGGGGCCCTCAGGTTAAAGCCTAGACAGATAGAACACTGTGTTGATAAATGGGGCACTCCCAAACATATTACACACAGAGTGTGACCATCAGCCGGTGAGAGCTTATGGCCACATACTGTGCACTTTTTGAAAACCGACTTAGGCTGATCAGCCATAGTCTAACACCAATAGCCACTCCCTAAAGATAACACACACACACGCTGAAGGGAAGTGGGCCTAGAACTACTTTAGTAATAAAACAAAACTTTATTTTTTGGCTATACCGATGAACAGCGTACACTAAAGGGGGGAGGAAGGGAAAACTAACTACCACTTGTACAAAAAAGGCAAATTTAACTACTTACTTATCCCTGAAGCTCAGAACAAAGGAGATCACGATGCTTACTATGGCATGACAAACGAGATCTGGGGGAAGATAGGAGATGGTGGTGTATTATGGGTAGGGGGAGGAGCTCACAGCTTGGAGCAGATGCTAGAAAAAAAGTTGCCGGCTTGGATCCGATACGGATCCATATACCCACAGGTTGCAGATAAAATTAAGTTAACTACTTCAGATCTCCATTTTCTTCTCTTTTTCTTCATATGTGGTGGAGCTGACAGCTAGGAACTTGTCATTCAGGAAAAATCCTATCACCTTTCTAGTGTCTGTTAAAGTTTCTTCCACTACTATTAGACATCCCCCATGTTTCCTCCTACTGATTAAGATGCATTGATTTCTACCATCAAAAATTTAAAAACAATGATCATCTCCAGAACTCCAACCCTTATGCCAGTAGTTGTGTGACACTAAAGGTTGGCTCCTTCCTCATGGGCAGATGCCCATAGTTTTTAATCAGCTCTGCTGAACTTGGCATCAGTAGTTTTGTTCTGACATCTGTTCCACAGGTATCTCTTGTGCCTGATGTACCTCAGCTTTCACTAGCTTTTGTGGGCCAGGAATCAGATCCCCCAACATTACTTTACCTAGAGCTGGTCCTTCACATGGCTGTCTTTACAACACTAGCCTCTCTGCAGTCAGCAATATTTTCCTTATCTCTCACACAAGAATTTCAGATGTTGGTTATGACAAAGACAGTTGAAGTGGTATCAGTACATCTACCACAGATGGCTCTGAGGTATCTTTGTTCTCTGATGGATTACTATATAGATCTCTCAGTCCAGGTTACTGTGTTTGCCCAAAGCGTATGCTAGTGTGCTTCTTCAAGCCCACAGTGACCTATCTTCCTCCCCAAGGTTTACTTTACCAGCCTCTCAAACACCTCCTTCACTGTTTACCAAAATGCCTGGAGTGCCATTTGAATCAGAGCTAATCCAAGAAAAAAGGTTTCCAAACTGATGGGCAAAATGCACCACCAAGACCCAGTTGCTGATCTTCTTATTGAAGCTTCTGTTAATGAGGAGGGAGATGCTTTTCCAACTTTCCCTTTCTGGTAACCCTACTTCAGGGAGCTAATGTATTTCAGGCAGCAGATGGTTGATTGACCTGCAGAGCCAACTACCTCCCCTCATTATAGGTTTCAGCAGTTATGCCACCTCTCGACAGCCCTCATGGGTGGTTTCATTGTTCATTAAACATTTTGAAAGATGCAACCGATACTGCATTGGAGAACTCAAATTTCAGCACACATTCTCAGACTAGAAAATGCTATCTCTGCTGCAGCCCTAAGGAGAAGCTTCCAATCTAATACAGCCCTAAGAAGAGACCTGCTCCTCAGAATCTACTGCCCATTCTTGAGATAGTAAGTCAAGAGTGATGGAAGATTTGGAAAGTTGATCTCTACATCCTCTACATTATCCTTGTGGAACCTAAATTACTCTATCAGCAATGTTGTATTTTCAGAGAAACTGTTGATAATATGTAGCAGAGGAGTTGCATTACAACTCAGTGTCAGTGGCACAACAGGTAGCACACTCACCTTAGTACAGAAAGCTGCTGTCCTGATTGTGCATTCTTTAGGTGATATGTTAAACCAAGGTCCAATCTTGCTGACCTGGTGGTATCTCAGGTGGCTGTAGAAGATCCCATGGCACCTATCAGAGTAGGGGTCCTTTATTTATCACAGCATAAAAACATTACTTATATATTTGCAGGTACATATATACATTTCTATTTTTTACTACTTTTATCATTTTTTGATAACATTCTCATTGTTATTGTTTCATAATTGACCCCCACTCCTTCAGTAACGATAATCTAATTTTTCACAAGATGTTTGCCAAAATGCATTTCCCATTAAACAAAATCTCATTCAGTTTTTCACTCCAAATAGCCCATATCTACCCTTTTCACATATTCTTTCCTCTTGTTTTTATAATATCCATGCATAATCATATTTATGTCTATATTATTTGTCATTGTTATTCTCAAAAGATTTTCTTCACACAACTTTTTCCAGAGTTCCACCATTCTTCTACATTTGAAAAAAAAAAAAACATGTTCTGTTGTCTCTTCCTTCCAGAAAATAAACTTTCTTTTTATATGGCATATTCCCCTTGTTACCAATCTCCATAGGAAATCCTGACACTCCACTATTTGTTTTACCACCTTTTCCTTAATTTATTGGCTTTAATCACTTCTTCAGTAAATTTTCCCATGGATTTATATAATATTGTATCATCACATTATTATATATCACACCCTTCTATCTTTCTGTATGTCATCAATTTTTATTTTCCTATATTAGCATTTCTTCTTGATAATTTCATTTACATATTCTTTTTCTCTTCTTGTTATTCTCATCATCTTCCAGAACTTTTTGGACTTACATTTAAACATTATTACTATTCATTTCCCATTCTCTCCTTTTACCCACTTTAATACTCTGTACACTGTACACGTTTAATGAAGCAGAATATACAACTGTATTTAGTAACCCCTCCACCTTTCATCTTCACTCATGCAACACACATCTTTTCAGAGAGTTTAACCTTGAACTCTATATGAAATAAAACACCAAATGCACAATTTCCTTTTCATATTTTTCCTGGGATCATATAAACATTTGACATACATACTATTTTCCCCTTTAATGTAGAATTCACCATATAAACCTTTTCCGTAAATGCTAATCTATATGTCCTCCACAAAAGACATTTTCTTATTTCTTTTATGAAAAACAAAACAATGTTCTGTGCCTCACCAAAGTCCAGTCAAATAAACCATAGTAAATATCCAAAAACCAATAAGCAGTGTCCAGTCTTATTGGTTTTTGCTTATTTCTTTTATCAAGCCCTCCCACTTCATCATAACTACATCATTTTCTTAAATGTTATACCTAGCAAAGTAAAATAGCTTCCACACCCAGTTTTCACCACAACACCCAAACCCTTACTCAATTTTTATTTAAGGTCATTCCCATTTTCCTTTTAACATCCATTCAGACAAACCACCACTTTCCTCAATGATATTTAGTTCTTAGTAACTACAACTATATTGTCTACGTGTGTCAAGACTACTGGAATTACCACCTCCTTTTGCATCACATAGCTAATATCTTTCATTTTTATAAGCTACTTCACTCACTACCACGTTCATTATCAGTGTAATTTTCCACTCATGAAACAATATCTTATACCACATTTCATGCATATTTCTTTACTCAGCCACCTATTCACTAACACACTCTATTCCGATATGCTGACATTCACACTCTCCTAATTCTACTACCTATGCCATACTTCTCCAGAACATTCCACAAAGCATCATGTTCTACTGAATCAAACTCCTTGTTAATATCACCTACCATAAGTTTCACATCCTTCCTTTTACTTACATCATCATCATCATCATCCACAATTCCTCTCACAACCAATATCAGTTCTTGACATCCCTTCCCGTTTACTATATATATATATATATATATATATATATATATATATATATATATATATACACACACACACACACTTTCTTCCATAATATTCCTAATTCTTTCTTCTATTTTCCTCTGTATTCTTCATTTTACTTCATTATCTTCATCTTCCTTCCATATAAATTTTAATATCCCACTACATTACTCTTCATAAACAAACCATTCAGTAAATTTACAAAATGCTCACTTTGCAAGCCCATTAATTTCTTGTATATTTAATACCCTTTACCATCTGAGCCTGATAATCAGCATTTTCTTTCTTAAGTATGCCTGATACTGAATCATTTTCTTTCTTAAGTACATTCACCAATAGTAATTTATTTCTCTATTTCTTCCTTAACTTACTCTGGATATTTTTTTTTTACTTCCCATTCTCTCTCATTTTCCTTTGATTTACTCTTATACACGTTTTCCACATGCTGTACTACAATATTAATTTGTTCTTGTGTTCTTTTTACCTCTCCTTTTATATTTTTCATTTCCCTCATTCTAATATCTTGCTTTACTATTCTACCCAAATATGCAGATACCGCCTCCTTTTTCTCTTGTAAATATCTCTGCCTAGACAGTATTGCCTTAATTTTTTCTTGATTTTGTTTATATATTTATTTTTCCATATCATAACACTGCCCTTTTTTCTCTAAATTCTATAATACATTTCTATACATTTCCCATACTTCACTTTCTTTTCTTATATCATACTGCCATTGAAAAAAAGCACTTCTTATACTACTTTTTAAATTCATTCCACCATTCAGACCAGGTTTTAGAGAAGTCCCTCTTAGTTACATGATCCTTCTATAACTGCAATACTTCCCGCTCTCCAATTACATCACATCATTTCTCATTTATTTGTTTTATTCCATTTCCTATGTTAACAAACTCCTTTTCTTCCATCCAAATTGCTAAATTGTCTGAAAAACCCGTCACAACTGTATCACCATTTCCTACCCCCAAGCCTTCCAACAATGCAAAATAATAAATTTCAGATCCAAGTGCCCCTCTTCTATAAATCCACTGACTTTTGCTAAAAACAGCCAATTTACCACATTTTATCACTTTGTGATATTTTTACATCTTTCCATTTCTTTTTACATTTTATTCTTAAATCACAATTAAAATCCCCTGCAGTTATAATGTTCATGTTGACCACCACAGTCTAATATTTGATGAAACAGATTGTCTTCTTTCCTTGCTAGTTATATATGCATATAATGCTATACTTGTATAAATATTTTCTCTCTACCTTACATCCACAACAGTTACCCTTCCCATCCTTATCAATTGTTCATCTAATTTTTCACGGTTTCTTTTTTTCCACAGCACAACCACTCCAGAACATTTACTTCAAGTTCCATATTACATTTCTACCTGATATTTTTTTTCTGTTAGCAGTCTTACTTCACTTGTCAGAAATCTTACATCCTCTAAAAGAATAATATCCACATCACATTTTGCGTATAATTCCAGTATCCCTGTCTTTCTACATGAGTTAATAATACTGTCCACATTTACTGAAAGTACTTTAACATTGTTATTTTTCCTACTTTTTAACTTTAGGGGAAATATCTTTAAATTTTCTTTTTTTAATATTAATTCTTTCCTAAACCAAATATTTTCCTGGGTTTATGGACAAATAATCCTTGATCCTCAGAATCAGATTTCTCAGTGGCTAGAACTTCAAAAAAATTATTAGTATCAATACCTTTTCCTACTTGCCACCCCCCTCACTTTAACCCTCCATTTTTTTCTTCTACTATAGATTTTTCTTCACCTAGTTCACCCTGTACCCCAGCCTCTTGTTGTCTTTCCTCATGTAAGGTTTCTTTCCTTTCCTTTTTTTCCCCCTTATGTACAGTTTGCTTTTGACAATCCATCCTTGCTGCATGCCCTTTCTCCCCACACTGGTTACTTTGTATCATGTCACAATCATTAATTAAATGAGAAAAGTCCCAACAAAAGCAACATGATTTAGGCTATCCAGCATATCTTAATGCTCCTCTATGAAAACCCAGAAAAAGAACAGTTGGCAAGTGCTTCACCATGTTTTTTTCATATTTCATAACTGCTTTCAACCTCCATCCTCCATTCCATAAGTTTCTCTCATCTCTAACTTTCACGATATTATCAGTTTCACCCAGGCCCTGCATGTATTTTTAAAACTGCCTTCTTCCAGTTTATTAGTTCTAAACTGCAAAGTAACACTTTTTGACATTAAGGTGCTTTTTGTTTGCTACACAGTTCCAGAAATTGCAGAATTTGTCCATCTGTTTCAGATCTTAAATCAAAAAAGCAAAAAGTCTCTTGTCCTAATATGTATAAAATATTAAATTTCTTGAACTTTAAAACCCAGAGTACTATAGTCTGCCCTACATCACTACACACTCACTGTAACTACAGTGTGCATCACTACATCACTGCACAGTGAGTCTCTGTAACTGCAGTGTGCATCACTACACAGCGAGTCCCTGTAACTAGTGTGCTCCATCAGTACACAATCCCTGTAAGTACAGTGTGCATCATTACATGGTGAGTCCCTGTAACTACAGTGTGACCCTACATCACTACACAGTGAGTCCTTGTAAGCACAGTGTGATCCTACATCACTACACAGTGAGTCCCTGTAACTGTAGTGTGTATTACTACATAGTGAGTCCCTGTAACTGCAGTGTGCTCTTACATCAATACACAGTGAGTCCTTGTAACTACAGTGTGCTCCTACATCACTGCACAGTCACTGTAACTACAGGGTGCATCACTACACAGTGAGTCCCTGTAACTACAGCGTGTTCCTACATCAGTACACAGTCCCTGTAACTACAGTGTTCTCCCACATCATTATGCAGTCTCTGTAACTACAGTGTGCTCCATCAGTACACAATCCCTTAAGTACAGTGTGCATTACTACACAGTCAGTCCCTGTAACTACAGTGTGCTCCTACATCACTACATAGTCACTGTAACTATGGTGTGCATCACTACAGGGTGAGTCCCTGTAACTACAGTGTGACCATACATCACTACACAGTCACTGTCACTGCAACTACAGTGTGCATTACTACACACAGATTCCTTGTAACTACAGTGTGATCCTACATCACTACACAGTGAGTCCCTGTATCTGCAGCATGCATCACTACATAGTGAGTCCCTGTAACTGCAGTATGTGCCTGCATTACTACACAGTGGACACTGCAACTGTAGTGTGCGTTACTACGCAGTCATTGCTGTAACTGCAGTGTGCTCCTGCATCATTTCACTGTAAATCACTGTAACTACAGTGTGCTCTTACATTACAGAGTGAGTCACTGTAAATTCAGTGTGCTCCTTAAAAGTAATATGGATTGAATCACTGTAATTGTGGTGTGCTTCACTAAACAATGAGTTCCTGTAACTGTAGTATGCTCCGACATCATTACATAGTCAGGCTTCATTACTGCTGTGTACTCCTGCATTACTAATTCAGTAAATGCACTGTACTCCTAGATCACTGCATAGCCAATTCTATCACTGCAATACATCTCAGAAGACAAGTGCGGCACAGGCTAGATGCAAAAAAGATATAAAGTATCATTATGTGCAAGAATATAAGTTTCTTTCAGTTTTTGTGCTCCAAACAGCCCTCACAGAGACTTCTGAATACACTGTCATTGTCCTTATCCTTAATATTGCAAAACAGTACTATAACCAGAAAATGCAACTGTGTAACAATCTGGTAAAACATAGCAATAGAACTATAAGCACCCTTCATAAGGGGGTGATGGGTGGGTAGCTTTATTGTAATGTAGTCCTCTCCTCAAAAATCTACAGTTGCATTAAGAATTCTTACGCAAATATATTTTCTTCAAACAGAATTACTATAATAATAAATTACAAAATTTGGGTAGATTTCTCAAGCAATATAATCATACTAATGGGAGGAGGAAAGACACAGAATTCACTGATGCATACATATGCCAAGACCTCTTCTACCCCTGAACTGTGCATCCATGTTGTAGCACTTTATGAAGCTGTGAACAGTACAAAATATGTCAGTTTCTGAAATATTTTGTGCAGACGTTTCTGAAAAATGTTGCTACTCAAGTGTGTATGCTCTTACTCTTTCCAGAAAAGTTCACAAATTTGTCAAATCAAGAAGCAATGCAGTGAGACAGGGATTTAGAGATACCTTACTGACAAGTAGGTTTTGTTTCCCTTTTATGAAATTATAAAAAAATGATTAGCATTTCTTATGTCATAAATCCCTGTGCAGTATTTGTACATTCAACAGATGCAAATGCTGTTCTCCATTATGATTTTTTTGCATAGAAGAGTGGCAATTGAATAGACTGATTGACAGTTATCAGGGAAATGGCTTCTGCCTAGAGAGAGATGGATTTGTCTTCAATAACACCCTTTTGCTGGGCATATGAAGTTAGGCAGTTTATACACTCCAGCTTGACAGAAGTAACAGAAACGGGAAAAATGTTTTGCATGACAGATTTGCCAAAGTTGGTTTAAAAGGAAGTAAAGTTAATTTATTCATCATAAAATTTAAATACCAAGGAAAAAGTTATATCATCTTGGAGGACTTAAGTGAAGGGCCCTTTCAAGGAAGACCTTGAAACAAGGATGAATTACTGTTTGCACAATGGCTGTTAGATAAATAGACATTGCAGAAAAAAATAACTAAAGAGCAAGTCATATTAGAACCAAGGAAGTAAGTAAGATTGCTAATCTGAGGACATTTAAGTTCCTGTAAAATGAAGGAGATAAAAGTTGCCCCAGAAGCCTCAGTATGAGTCAGTATAAGTGATACAGGCCTTGTGGTGTGCTTCAGGAAACAAACATCTTCCTCTTTTATAAATAAGATTGCTAATCCTACGACTTAGTTTTTTAAAATGAAGGAGTTGAAAGGTGTCCTGGAAACTATTATGATCCTGTATACAACCTTCATCTCCTTCATTCTGTTAAAACACAATCTGTACTACTGAAGCCAGCTGCCTTAAACGTGTAAGATGTGAAGTGTGCACACCAAGCATAGCCCAAATAATGTGTAGTCAGAATTTGAACTTTGGATTGTGGGAATGGTGTCATCCCCACTGAAACATTATCCGCATTTGTCTACTGCAGGAATTGTAAATGTTATGTGGTATAAGAATCATCATATCCAAAGGATCTGCAGGCTGGTTTCTAAAGTCTGAGACGCCATTCTGCTTTCCTCATATGAAAACTTGTCTGACTGACTGGATGATTATAAGAAAAGTTGCATGTACCCCATTTTCTTCATAAAGTACTTTGGTTGCTAGCTGACCTCTGCACACCTGTCCTACAGTGGAAATGTTTTTTTAGTACTGAATCTATGGCTGTTTCTAGAGAAGTTATGGACATAGAGGGAATCAGAAAAATCTTATTGGAATTTACAGTTATCTCCTCCGAATAAAACAATGGAAACTGATATGTTAATAGGTCCTTTGTTTTTACTATTAAACAGTTGCTCAGACAGGGGAGAGATGTTATGGTTTTGCTTTCTGAAAAAAAGCAAAAAAAATGGAGTTAAACACAATACTCTAAGGGCTGTGGATAATTCAAATGGAAAAGCTGAAAGCTAAAGATGATGAAAATCTATCCAGAATCTAAGGTACTTTATGTGAGAAGGCCTCATTGGAATGTGAATATATACATCATTCATATCCAGTCTTGCCATGTAGTAGTCCTGATACCTGAAAGGAAGTAAAGTTTTCATAGTCAACATTCTGACACCTTCTTCACTGATGAACTTCTTCAGATCTGAGATGAGATTCAATGTAAATAAATGCAAAGTACTGCACTTAAACTACAGCATCTCTGGTGTGAACTATCATCTGGAAACAATAGAAAGGATGGCAAAAGAGTAAGAGAAGGCTCTGAAGTGATGATTATACCTGGACTAGGCCACTAGGATCACAGTGATAGGGCAGGAGCAGTGACAAACAAAAGCAGGGTTATCGCCTTAGGGGGACAGATACCAGAAGTAAAGTGGTAATGCTTTCCATGTAAACAACCTTTGTCATTTTGAAACCTGTGTGTGGCACCGGAAGCCATATAATGAAAATTACATTAGACTACTGGAGGGAATCCAAAGGAAAACTACCAGAAAGATCCATGAGAGGAAAGAGAAGGGAAGGAATACATCCACATCCTAAAGGAAAATGAGCTCTTCTAACTTAAGATCTATAGAGACAGGAGAGACGAGATATCGTTACACAAGACTGTATCGTGAACAAGTGAAGAAGCCATTCTGAGCAGAAAAGACAGGGAAGGAAGGAGGGGGCACATACAAACTGTACTGATTAACTACTCCTCAGATCTTCAAAAGAACCATTTTATTTCACAAAGAGGAGAGTAGACCCATAGAAAAGACTACTAGAATGGGTGGTAGAGAGAGAATTCAACAGGTCATAGGAAAGGCAGAAAAATTGTACGTGGATAGTTTTGGTTGGGGAATTAGAATTTTAAATACATTTTAAATGTCACACTAAACAAGCTGCTTCTTTCTGTAGTTAAGCAAATGCAATGTAATACAATATATCTAGAAATGGTCATGATATGTTGTCCTTTCTTGGAAACAGAAACAGCCCTGAGTAAAGACCTTAACCTCTCTAACAGAAAACTACCCTCTGAAATAATTTTTTTTTTTGCCAGGATCTGGTCCATCATTTCAAGACGAAGATGAACTTTAAGAAATGGAGTATATTGGGCTAGTTGCACTTGTAGTTGCTGAAAAATTATGTTGCACAACCTTTCTAAATGATTCAAACTTTTCTTCCAGAAGTTATAAGGAAAGCAAATGGGTAAAGACGAGGGCAGCAATTACTCTGCAGTTCTCTAGTTTTCTACGTCCTACTCTGATATACCTCAGTTGCAGTTTGACTGCTTTCATTGAACGTTTCTGTTCAAGAAAAAAAAAAAAAAACTGCTGTGAAGGAGGGAGAGTTTCTTATTTGTAAGTAAAGTTTAGTGAGACACACATTAATAGGCAGTATATAGTACCCTGCATTGCATTTCCCATCTAAGTTAGCATCTGCTGATTGTTTACACAAAAATATCTCAATCAATGCAATATTCAGAATTCTTGTTGCAATGCCCTCATTACAAGATATTTCTAAGATAAGCAAATCTTTAGCAGCAGCTCTTGTTGGACAATCTTCAGCATGACATGCGTATTTCAGTATACCTGCATCTGTCTTGCCTGCTGCAGTGATTAACTTTTTGTTGAGTAATATTACTGTTAGGAGCAGACTGGGCATTTTCCTGAATTTGCACTAAAATGGAGCTCTGGAATATCAGACAACAGCTGACTGCTCTAACAAATACACTAAATGCATTTCCTGGTTAAATGGTTTACAGCAAACAATCAGAGCCTGAGGGAATCGAACTCCGGACTACAAAATGCAGCTCACAGACTTAATCATCTGTATTAACAGCAACAAATCTTCTATTAAAACCCATTGACCCAACATGATCACAGGGGATACCAGCATATGTAGCTGAAGAAGATATTGCTAAGGTCTTTTCTTTGGACAGCATCAAGGTCAGTGAGGTGAATTATAGTACTTTAAAAATGACTTCCTTATTGCTGGTTAGGGTAGTTGTTTGAAGTACGCTGCCTATCCTTTGCCAACAACCTGAATGTTAGAGTTACTTCATAGTCATTATACCCCCCAAGAAGGTCTCCAGGTAAACAGGCCGGCTTTTCACCTCACAACAGCAGAATGAACATATTTCAAAACAGGTCCAGCAAGCTGAAACCCAAGACCCTCTAAAACTGGGAAATGTAACACTCCCAAAATGGGAAGACTTCTCAAAAATCATCACACTGCACCTATAAATGCAATTACTATATTAACAGTGGGTAGGCATCACAAACTACTGTCATGTTTGCCCAAACTTAATGTGAAACTGGACAGTTCCATTCCTTTAATCATTGTATTTCGAGTCTTTTCTCTTCTTTTTCATGTTTGAAAGAACTATATCAATGTTCCTTTTCCTCTTTAATGCACTTGTTTATTGTTAAATCTCAACTGTTTTATGATACCTGTTAATTGTTAAATGTATGTTATGTGATGCCTTTTTGGCACAGGTCTTGACTAAAAATGGTCCTCAAACCAGCTCACCTACCTGATTAGCAAATAAAAATAAACTATAGTGTCCACTGAAAATGTGAAGAGAAACAGAACGTTTTAACTTTTTTTTCAGGTCTTTTGCACCTTCCATTAATTATTCTCCTATACTGGTCTTCACCATCTTACCCTTTCCTCTGTTTCAGACTCCCTACAATCTACTCCTTAAAAAAATTCTAGGAGTTAAGGAATACAGGTCGAAGAAACATAGTGATGTGTACTAAAATGCACAAGAGTCTACTACAACTCTAAGGAAATATATTTTAGTGTTTTAACTGAAGATCGTTGATAAAAATAATAAATGGTTAATAAGAATGAGGCAACACAGAAAATTATTTCCACATTAAAGGAGATTCAAAGTGGTGAGAATAACTGAAGAAAGATTCTAGCAAAGTTGACTTTATATGACAGGCTCATACCAAGGTTTTAAGGAATGTTAAAGCAATACCAGACGTTGTCTTCATATGAACCACATTTGATGACATTTGAAGCCAGGAATGAAGATACACACGGTGAGTAAAACTCAGATGTAACGAATCACAGCTACGTGAGACACTACAAAGAACATACTGACTAAACTAAGGTGGAAGTAGCTGCCAGTGGACGACTCTGAAATTAATTTGCGAAAGCCTACTTTGCACATAATTATCTTTCTGAGAGGGTCAGAGCCAGCAGCTTTTATAAGTAACTGTTTCTAGTCTCTTGTCCTCTGGCACGTAATATGACCAAAAAATCACTTCCCAGCTTAGTCATAATAATTAAAAATAACCAGACGTGTTACTGTCCGCCATCTAAATTATCTAAAGACATAGAAATTGCTTCAATTAACTCTGAATTTAGACAATGGTGCAATTATAATAATCTTTCTGCAATAATTATGCAAGATTTTTCCCAACGTTTCTTTAATTGCAGGAAAGCATTTGTGTCTGCTCAAAAAGCTTCCAAGATCTAAATTTCAAGTCTGCATTTCCACTCAGAGTCATTGCCCAAAGTTGAGGCTTATTTGGCATATTGTCAATATATTCCATGAGGGGTAGCAAATCATGACGGTCCAAAAATAAGAAGTTATGTACTCACCATAACGTTCCATCTGAGTAGGTAGCTTCATTTGTCTGCAACCTGTGGGTCTTGGATCCGATATCGGATCCGAGCTGGCAACTTTTTTCACAGCTAATGGATCCGAGCTCCTAGCTCCTCCCCTCACCCATAATCCCCTGCCAACCCTCCATGACATCAGATCAAGTTTGCCCCTCAATATGTACCCAAAAAGGGTATTCCAACTCGCATAGATCCACTGAAGGCCGGGGGGAAGGAGGGGGGGATGGTTGCAGACAAATGAAGCTACCTACTCAGATGGAACGTTATGGTGAGTACATAACTTCTTAATCTGAAGTAGGGACTTCATTTGTCAGCAACCTGTGGGACAGAGTCCCCAGCTACCTGAATCTTGGGTGGCCATCATGGAAGGATATTGCGGAGCACCGCAGAGCCAAAGGATGCTCTCCCTCTAGAAATCACATCGAATTTGTAGTGGTTAATAAAGGTATGAGATGAGGCCCAAGTGGCTGCCGAACAAATATCATCCAATGGAACTCTAGATTTGAAGGCCGCAGAAGTAGAGATGGAACGAGTGGAATGTGCGCGAACTCCTTCAGGTGCGGGTCTCCCAGAAGCTTGGTACGCTAACAGGATACATTGGGAAATCCAGCGGGACAGAGAGATTTTTGATACTGCTTTCCCCAAATTAAATTTGGCAAAGGAAATGAACAGCTGGTCGGATTGCCTGTGACCAGCTGTTCTATGAGTATAAAAACGCAGCTGCCTATGAACATCTAATGAGTGCAGCTTGTACTCTCCTTTATTCTGATATTTAGGAAAGAAGACCGGTAAATTTATGGATTGATTTATATTGGTTTCTGATGCTATTTTGGGAAGGAAGGAGGGATTGGTCCTGAGGTACACTCTGTCCGGATGAAAGATCAAATAAGGAGGTTTCACAGAAAGAGCTTGAAGCTCCGAAACTCTTTTCGCTGAAGTAATGGCTACAAGGAATGCTGTTTTCCAGGACAAGTATTTGAGATCTACTGAAGCAGCAGGTTCAAAAGGTGGAGCAGTCAGGGCTTGAAGAACTAGTGAAAGATCCCAAGGTTGTACGGCTTCTTTTATAGGGGGTCTAAGCAAAAAGGTGCCCTTGAGAAAGGTTTTACACAACTTGGCCGACATCAAGGGCCCTGTGTCTTGTCCCACATGGTAATGGGAGATGGCAGCCAATTGCACTTTGACAGTTGAGCAACTAGCGCCTTCCTGAAAAAGTTCGGTTAGGAAGTCTAATATGGATGGAAGAGGAGCCGTAAAGGGATCTAGATTATGATGCTCCGCCCAGACGGAGAAACGTTTCCATTTACTGCGGTACACTTCCTGGTGGAGGGCTTATGCGCTGCCACAAGGATGGCTTTGACTGGTGAAGAGATACCGGGAGTCCTAACTAGGAGTGGAACTGGAGCAACCAAGCCGTCAGCTTCAGATTGTCCAGATTTGGTGTCAGTAAGTCCGACGGATGGGAGATTAGATCCGGACTGGGATCCAGAATCCAAGGGGGATTCACTAGGTGAGACCACAGGTAAGGGAACCAAATTTGCCGCGGCCAGAATGGGGCAATGAGGATCATCCTGCTCCCCAACCGCGAGGCTTTCTGTAAGAGCTGCAGCATCAGGGGTAGAGGAGGATAGGCATAAAGCACACTGGGTGGCCAAGCATGCGTCTCTTGGGGTTTCCCCTGGAGGGGGAATCAGAGCGAAGAAATTGCCGCATTTGGTGTTTGAGGGAGAGGCAAAAAGATCGCAACAGGGTTGCCCCCATATTGCGAATATCTGCTTTGCTACTAGTGGGTTGAGAGACCACTCGTACGGGGTAAGAAGGGTGCGGCTGAGTTTGTCCGCTAGGATGTTGGCCCGCCCCGGAATGTGCGTTGCAATCAGAAAGCGGTTGGTGGAAATCACCCATTCCCACACTCTCATGGCTTCGCGGCATAGAGGGTAAGACCTGGTTCCCCCCTGTTTGTTGATGTACCAGACAACCGACATGTTGTCTGACTGAATTGCAATCGTTCCTATGGGGAGGAGATTCTGAAGTGCTTGCAACGCGTACAGCACCGCTCTCATCTCCAGAACGTTGATATGCAGGGAGGTCTCTGTATCGTTCCACATGCCTTGGACGGTCCTGCCTGAATAATGCCCCCCCCCACCCGAGGCGGGAGGCATCCGTGGTCACCGTGGCGAGAGGGGGAGAGGTGCAGAAGGGTCGGCCCGTATGGAGGTCCGGAGCATGGAGCCACCATAATAGAGCCCTCCTGCAAGCCTTGCTGATAGCAATGGGGTGATGGAGAGGAAAAGACAGAAAGGACCATTGTACTAGAAGGGTCCACTGCAGTACCCGCATGTTCAGACAGGCGCATGGAAGGAGCGTTATCGCTGTCGCCATGGAGCCCAGCGCCCTCAGAACCAATTCCACCGGTGGGGTCTCTGATTGGAGGATGGCCCGCATGTGAAGTTGCAAATTCCGTAGTCGTTCCGATGTCAGGAAGGCTCGTAGATCTCTGGTGTCTATTCTGGCTCCTATGAATTCTATGACTTGTGTCGGGGCCAGAAAGGATTTGTCTGCATTGATGGTGATGCCTAACTGTGGGGCTAGGTGGGGAAAGAAATCTCTGGCTGAGCAAAGTAGATGCCTTGTTGGGGCGGTCAGGAGCCAGTAGTCCAGGTACGGAAAGACCTGTATTCCCTGGAGTCTCAGGTGGGCCGCAATCACTGCTAATACCTTGGTGAACACCCTGGGGGCTGTGTTGAGGCCAAAGGGAAGGACCCTGAACTGGTATTGACTGGCTCCCAGCCGGAAGAGGAGGAACCTCCTGGATCATCTGTCCATTAGAATGTGGTAGTACGCATCCTTGAGGTCTATAGAGCACATCCAATCGTTCTCCCTTAGAAGGGGAAGAATAGATGAAGAGTGACCATTCGGAATTTTTCCTTGGTTACCGACAGGTTCAAACGGGACAGGTCTAGAATCGGTCTCAAGTCCCCCGTCTTTTTTGGCACCAAAAAGAACCTGGAGTAGAACCCTAATCCGAGCTGGTCTTGGGGGACGGGCTGGATGGCTCTCTTTCTTAGCAGCTGCTGAATCTCTGCGGCTGCAGCCTCCCTCTGATCGGGTGGTACATCGGGGAGATTCTTGAATTTGGGAACATGAAGTAATGGGATTTTGTATCCTCTGGATATAATTCGAAGCACCGAGAGGTCTGTCGTGATGGACTCCCATGCCGCTAGGTGCTCCGAGAAGCGCCCCCCGACTGCCTCCAGAGTGGAGCAGTCGGGCAACCCTTCAGGGCTGCTGCGTGGGCCGGTCAGAGAAAGATTCTCTGGACCCAAAGTTCCTCGGAGCCCCTCTGCCCCTGGGGCGGCGTCCTCCCTGTCCTCCTCTGCCATGGAAGGACTGGTTGTCCGGAGCGGGTTGGGAATGTTGCGATTTCCAGAACCACATCTTCTTCTGACCCTTTTGGTTCTTCGAAAAGGACCGCTGGGGAGCAGAGAAGCGGACTCCGACGGCAGACAACGTCTTCCCGTCCTCGTTCTGGACAAGTGTCTCGCGAACCGTTTTGCCAAACAGGGCAGAACCATCGAAAGGGGCGTTCGCAAAGGACGCTTTAAAGGGCTCCGCAAAGTCACAATGACGGAGCCAGGCCTGATGTCTCATGACTAGGCCCGCTTCGCTAGCTCTAGCGGCTCCCTCGGTGGAGTGGGACAATAGCTGCATAGAGGTATTTGAAATGGATCTCAGAGTGGCCATTCGGGTGGAGTACAACTGTTTGTCCTCCGCCGACATGGACTCAGGGGAGGAGGCAGCGTATTCTTTGATAAGATCCCGCTGCATCCTGATGACATGTGCCATATAGTTCAGAGACCTTACCGAAAAGGTCGCTGAACTAAAAACTTGCTTCCCTAAGTGGTCCATCGAGCGGGACTCCTTGCTCGGTGGATGGACTGAGAGGCTCTCCTGAGCTAGTTCCCTCTTCGTGGCTGCCACCATCAACATGGCATCTACGGGGGGACCCTTGCTCCAGTGTGACCGGTCTGCGGGGGGGGCTTAGTATCCTGTCCGGGCATTTGGGGATTGGCTCCACGGTGTCCGGGTCCTTCCACGCCCTGGTGGTAATAAGGTCCACCAAGGGGTCGGCCGGAGGGGACACCCAAGAGGTAGACGGGCCTGCTTCAAATGCCTCCAGAAACACGGACTCATCGGAGGAAGCCTTGGGGGCAGACCACCCACCTCTGATCCTCAGCATCTCCATGATGTCTCCAAAGGAGACATCCTCAGGGGGTGATCTTGGGGAGCCTTGCCCTTCATCCAAGTCCGTGTCCTCAGTTAAGGACTCAGGGGAGTCCACGTGCCTCCTCTTGCACTTGTGCTTGCGGGGCACTTCCTCAGGGGGGCTGTCCGAGGAGGTCTCGCCAGCAACATCCTGTTCCAATGGAACAACCTGGGACATTGAAGCAGGCTGTCCCAGAGGCCGGGTGATGGAAGCCTGGCCCAGCAGAGAGGGAGTGCAGGGTGGAGCCGAGACAAGGGCCGGGGGTCCGGATGCTCTCGACAGAGCCCTCTCCACTACATCGAAGGCCGAGGGGGAACCGCACTCCCTGGGCTCCGAGAGCCGGCTCCCACTCGGATCCGATGAAGGGATCGGAACCGGCGCCGAGACCATCGGATCTGAAGGACCAGTGAGCTCCGACCTGGACGAAGCCGAAGGCACACTGAATCCCTCGGATCCGAAGCTCGGGCCATGGCTCAGAGAGGTCGGATCTGACAGACTCGAGGGGCAGGGTCGGATCCGAAGTACCAAGTACTGTCGGCGCCGACCCATCCCTGACTCCGACACTGCTCGGCTCCGAACGCTCCGAACCCGGGTAGCGGGTCGGAGAAGGAGCAATTGGAGCGAAAAAAGGTGTCGAGCTCCCCCCTGAAGGGGGGGGAGGCAAGAGCACTCCCATCTGCAGCTGGGCCTGGATGAATCTTCGCATCATCCGGTCCAAGTCTGCATCTGACATGCTGAAAGTTGATCTCGACGAGGCCACCGAGGCAGGCCTGGAATGCCGTCTCGATGACCTCGATGGAGATCGGGCCTCCTCCTCCTCGGGCCCTGGGGAGAAGCAAGGAGATTGGAGTCGAGGAGGAGGAGACCTAGAAGCAGTGGAGGGAGAAGCCCGCTTAGCTGGCGGGGCCGAAGCGGAGGCCTCGGCCCGCTGTTTGTGGTGCTTCTCCCTCCGTTTCTCCCCCCTAGCCTCCCTGTCCTCCAGTGCTTTAGCGGGAGTTTGAGTCCCGGCTGAAGGAAGGGGGGCAGGTGTGGCAATGACCACAGCCTGTGGTAGTGCCATGGGAGCAGCGGAGGCCGGAGCCAAGTCCGGGGGCAAAAGTCCCGCCAGGACCAGCTTCGACCTCCGCTCTTTCAGTGCCTTGGGGTTGAACGCTGCACAAATGGTACAGCCTGAGGTGAGGTGTTCAACCCCAAGGCACCGAACACACCGAGTGTGGCCATCAGCCGGGGAGAGCTTATGGCCACACTCGGTACATTTAGAAAAAAAAAGGAAGGGAAAACTATGTAAAAAAATAAATATTACAGGGAACCTAACTCTTACACACTTTTTTAAATTTAAAGTTGAGAAAAGTTGACTAAAAAAAAACAGACTTAACTGACGATTTTGCTAGAGCTCAAAGGAATCCAGCCATCCACAAGCGCGGCAAACTAGATCTGAGGTCATGGAGGGTTGGCAGGGGATTATGGGTGAGGGGAGGAGCTAGGAGCTCAGATCCATTAGCTATGAAACAAGTTGCCGGCTCGGATCCGATATCGGATCCAAGACCCACAGGTTGCTGACAAATGAAGTCCCTACTTATGATCTTATCATTTATTATAAAAACATCTAAACTTGTCTCCTTACTCAGGTTTTCAAAGCAAAAATGGTCACTACATATTTGTGAAAGGCAATAATGTTTCACCCCCCCCCACACTATGAATACAAGGGTCTATATTAAATCACTGAACGGTTAAAAAAGCGAATGGGTGATTAATTGACCCTATATAAGTGAAAGCTTACAATGTGAAAGTGTCAGAACAGCAATTTTTTTCCAAGGGAAAAAAAAATCGCTGTTCCAACAAAAAAAAAAAAAAAAAAAATCAATTTCAAACATTACATTCAGTGGGGTTCTTCACCCCCCACACCCCCCCCTACTTAAATATATCTCCGAGACCGCACTACAGTGCCAAAAATGGTAAAGTACCAAAGCAGCCAAGCAAATTCTTTCCCAGGGAAAGAATTCGCTTAACAGCCGCTTCGATATTTTCCGTTTTCAGCCTTTTCAGTTCAACCAAGACGCATTCGAAAGAATGCATCTTCAGTCTTCTAATATAGACCCGAATACACTGCCCCAGGAAAAGAGGAACAAACTGACTGTCTTTAGTGAAATTAACAGCAGCTCTCCTCAGTAACTTCCAGAACACAACATTTTAGCCTTTCACTACACTGAAATCCTAGTTTGACCCTTTAGCCTAACAGGAAGAACCCTCCTCAAGTGAAGCAACTGTATCAATATCCTATAACAGCAACTTAGAGGATTTTGTGAATCCAGTGGATGGAAAACTCAACACATGAAACTTACTGTACAGAAGGCTGCAGTTACTTAAACTGTGGCAATCTTAAAAGGAAGTGTGATAAACTGCCTAAATGTAAAATTTACTAACTAACTCCTATCAGTAGGTCTAAGACTTCTGTGGTCCATTTCATAGTTTTCCACTTTCAATTTAATGAGCACAATTTTATTTTGATTTTCTGTGGAGGGTTTTCCCCTTCATCTCCCCTGCAGGAGACTTTCTTCATGTACTCCTTTACTTGTGCAACCAACTCTGAGGTCACTCCTTCTGATCTGACCATTGTGCAGTTTAACCAGATACCCATTATAGCTCAACTAGTCATCCCAAAAATGAACTAGTCCCTCCTTGGCACTCTCAGTTCCACTTTCATTGGGCCTATAAGTTAATGCCTCCTTACCAGTTCAGCAGGGTGATAGTACAATACATGGTTAATGCTTTGTAATGCATGGCTGCACATTGTCCTTAAACAATTAGCAAAGTACTCAAGAACACCTTTCTTTATTTTTATTCCAACTAGATGCCCCCCTCGCTCTTTTACAAATCAGTCTGTATTTTGTTATAGCTTCTCTTATCCCAGAACCAAGAAAAACTATGCTTGATTCATATGACAGTTTTCTTTTAAATTTTTGCACTTATCTGCACAGCTCTCATTTAGTCTGTCCAGGTCAAAAACTGTACAGAAATCTTAAGTTCATATGTTCACATTAACTATTTTACTATGGGTATGCCCTTTTTGCCCAAGATTTGAAATATAACAATGCCTCTTGACCCCTCTTGTGCCATGTCATATTGTTTCTCTATTTAGGACTTCATTCCATTTTGCCTTTCTTTTTCTAAATGTCCTCCTTTAAAATTAGTAATTCACTACCAAGCATACCTCTCAAGTGTCCAGATTTTTGCCTCTTATTTTTGGACTGTTCCCCATAAAACTTGTAGTCTTCTGGCAAATTATTCAACGTTGAAGTCACTAAATAATGACATTCAAATTTCGGACTTCATATCCTTCAGAAAATGCATAACACAATTTTATTCTAACAACCTTCTAAGTTTATAAGAGCAAAATTCTTATTTTTCTTATTATCCCACCCTTCTTACATTCAACAATTAACACCTCTTATACCCCTATCCTACTTTAACTCTCCTAAGATTTCATGTAAAATTGTAATGTCAACCCTGTGTTATTTCACATTGTAACAAATATAACAGGAATATGCACCAATGGATTTTCCTTATTTTAATTGACTTATTTATGTGTGTAATTTTACTTTTTGCTTTGACTGTATTTTCACTGCAATCGTGGATTTTTTGTCATGTTGTGTTATACCATCATTCTTCAATAGTATTACTTAATGTAAATGCATTGTCTTCATATTATATTGTTGTTCATGGAGCTTTTCTCCCTGGGACTCCATTGAAAACGGGCTCTTCTTGGCCCAATGGACTACCCAGGTAAACAAACTGTAAGATAAAAAATAAAATAAATAATAAATTAATTTAAAAACTGTACCTATTTCTGGGCCTTTGTCCCTTCATTATTTTTAGCTTTGTCCAGATTTCTTCTGCTAAGACATTGAGAGGTATGCTGCCAAGTGTGAAACCACTATGCTGACCCTGTTATCAGAATGCAGTTCTTCCCTTTTAATGCCCACTTGTTGCCCTGTAGGGGGCTTTTTTCACTGGTTGAGGAATATTGCTTCTTAATTCCATAAGGGTCACATTCCAGTGTAACTAACTGCATTTATAAAATGGGCACAGTAAAGAAGTTTGTCTGGTTTCCAAGACAGTATAACATCTGTAGCAGAAAGTGCAGCCTCAATCCTAGATGGACAAGCATACAAATGCATTGCGTTTGTAAACCATGACTGCTGTTGCCCTGTCTCTCCAAACACGTGGCCACACCAGAGGACAGCTACTCTGTTTCCCTAAAACAAACAGTAAAAACTGTTGTAATACACCCACAGCAGTTAGCAACTCTCCCTCAAATACAAAACAGTACTATAAATCCATTGCTGACCACTGCCACCACAAAAGTAAAGTAATTCTCCAAAGCCAGCATCAACCTCATGTGGTTAACTGCAATAAACAAAAGGCACACATTGCATGCAAAAGTGAAACATGGCACACAAGCATGGTACTTACTATTCTACTTAAGATGTTATTTGCTGAAAAATAGAAAAAAAACTAACTTCTGCTAACAATGTTACTGAATAACTGTATTCAGCTTGCATGTCCTTTGAAAACTGGGTTTTCAGCATAACCTAATTTTACTACAGGGAGAGTACAAGCTTTTCTTCTTGCCCGGCCTCTGTTAACAAACTGAACTGTCAGTTCTCCACGGGATTGGTTGCTACAAAATCTGGGCACTGGATTTTAAGGACCGGATTCATTTTAATGATTGCAAAAACTATGTCCAAGTAGCAGTATGTATTTTATTTCTTTCTTTTTTTTTATTTTGTATTTTTTGCTTGGTTTGTCCAAGTGGGTCTAGTCAAAAAACTCTTTTCATTGGAGGCCCGATGAGAAAATCTACGAAATATTACAAACATTTTAAAACATATTCAGCAGTATACAGAACAGACATTAAATATACATGAACTATTATACATACATTTGCTGTTTAGATTACATTCATATGAAAGCAGAAGTAAATATTACAGTATAAAAGACAGTTATGGTTATAATGATTATTGATTTTTTTTCTAGAGTGTAAAATTTAGTTTAGGGAGTAGTGTTGCATTAAGTTGTTAAGGGTGAATTTTAGTTGGCTGAGGAAGAGTTAGGTGATGTGGTAGTTCTAACCAGAATTCTCTGAGACTAGGCAGTTGTGTATTGCAGCAGTCTCCAAACTTTTTTGCACCAAGGACCAGTTTTATGCAAGACAATTTTCCACAGACCGGCCAATGCATGTGCATAAAAATAAAGCATAACAAAGTGCATAATAAATACACTCACCATAATGCAAAATTAGTGGGAGCACTGAGCTTGTTCCCCTGCGAAGAGTCCCAATCTAGGGGTGATGGGAGACAAGGACACCCAAAGAGTGTTCCTTATGTCCAGTTTACTTAGTAATTTCATTTTGGTTGCTATCTTTGCAATAAACCCTGCTTCACAAAGATAGGATGCTGGAAATGAAAGCAGGGTTTTCAGTGCTTATTCTAGCAACTTTCTAAGTTTATAAGAGCAATATTTAAAATCTGTCCCTATTATTTGTGGCTCTGCTCTGTACAGATTTATTGTGTGAAAGGTATGAAAATATCTTAACTGATGCTGCTGCCTGGGATTGCTCTTACGTAACACACACACACACACACACTTTTTTCCATTTCATTTGTTTTTATTTTACACTCCCTAAACAGCAAAAGCGCTGCTTAGTGAGTGTAAAATAACAGCTTGCTCAATCTCACTGTTCACTGTCTCATACACACATACAGTCTCTCCTGCATTCACACATATATTCTGCTTTCATGCACGCATTCACACACACACACACACACACACACACACACACACACACACACACACACACACACACGTTCACTTCTTTGTTTCACTCCCTGCCTAAAAGTTCCTGTGCAGCCCAGTGGTTGGGGATAGCTGTTCTATGATACTCAGCCTTCCTGCTCATACATAACAGTACCCTGGGAGTGAAGTAACATCCGCACTATCTATACCCCTTAATGCCTTATTACTCATGTATTTAGTCATAAGGGCCGCATTGTCACCCATATCCACTGCTTCAGTTTCACTACTGCCTGTAGTATGTCTGACCTCTCATGTCATTAGTTACAGGAGTTCTTGTGTGACATCACTGAAGGAAGAGTTTGTCAGATTTACACACACATTTGTCATGAGGTCATTACATCTTTATATTTATGCAACACCTGCTGTATATCTCAAGCAACTGTCAGTAAGACAAGTTAGTTACTGCATGTTCATTATTCATAATCCAAAAAGATTAAGTAAATCTTGAAAGTCTTCTAAAGAAAATTACGACACTAAAATCGCATCCCTAGCCAAGGATAATCATAAGCCATTATTTAACTGCATCCAAAGTCTAAGAGGGAATGCCCAGCTATGCATACCTCTCAACCAGTCAGGATCAAATCTCAACAGAATCAAGGACAAATCTAGAAAGAATCAGGGACACTTTAAAATATTAGTACAATTAACTTGAAACACTGACAGAATAAGAGAATCTGAATTACTATACATTTTCTGAAGTAAAATAAGTCTATATCTCTAATTATTGGCATTATTTATTACATATAATTCACTACCTTTTCTCCGAAAGTCACCAGCTTTACAAGGGATTAAGAGGGACAGATCTAAAATGGTAGGCAGCCATGTGCCAAACTGGCTGTAGATGGGATCACTCATACTACACTGGAAGATATTGCCAACCTGCTAGCTGACAGATTCAGTGGAAACTTCACCACTTTATCCCCACCTACCATATCCCAAAAGCATACCAGACACCAGCCCTCTACCTAGTATCTCTAGAGAACAGGTCATCTCTGCACTCACCAAGGCTAAACACATGGCCTCAGTGGGACGAGATAATATTCCAGGTTGTTTACTAAACAATCTAAAACAAGACCTAGTGGACCTACTTGGCACTCTCTTTAATCATAGCTTGAAAACTGGCTATGATTCTGCAGAATGGAGAACAGCAACAGTAATCCTCTTGCAGAAAGGGAGACCGTCAACTGACCCTAGGAATTACAGACCCGCAAGTCTAACCAGCCTCATCAGCAAGGCCATGGAAAGAATTTTCATGGACCTTATCAACAAGGACATAAGCAACCTCCGAATGCAGGATCCAACCCACTTTGGCTTCGTTAAGGGTAAATCATGCCTATTAAACCTGGTTGACTTACTTGAGAATGTCACCAAAGCCATGGATGAAGATAAGAGTGCAAACTGCCTATCTCGACCTTGTCAAGGCTTTCTGCACAATTCCCCACTCTGGCATCATTGAGAAACTCTCCCAGATAGAGATTAATCCTAGTGTTACTAGATGGGTAGCCAACTGGCTCACCAACAGAACACATTCTATCAAAATTGGTGACTCCACCTCCACCGGTAGACCTGTCCCCAGTGGAGTACCACAGGGGTATGTGCTGTGCCCCTTACTGTGTGGCGTCTATTTCTCAGAAGTTCAGGCCAAAGTAGACAGCCTTTGGCTCACCAAGTCCACTGATGACTGCAAACTAGGTGTAATAGAGTCCCCCAATGATGACAACACATTACAAGAAGGGGTAAAACAAATGATTGGTGTCAAAGCCATAGCCTAAAGCTAAATGCAAAAAAATGCATTATTCCCTTTGACAAAATGGAATTCCTTACAAATTACAATACTGACAGTACCCCCCCCGAGTACCAACCCAGTGGTGTGACACTTGGGAACACAGGTTGATAGCAATCTGAACTTTGACCACCAAGTTTCTGCAGTGGTAAGGAAAGGCTTCTATGTTACGCACCTCATATGCAAGGACACAGCATCTAAGTCAAGGGATGTTATAGCTCCACTGTACTTGACCCTCAGACAACTAATATATTATACTGCACCTTTTTGCATGCACCTCACCAGATATCTGCAGCAGAAGCAGGAAAGACCTCAGAGGTTTCTCACTAAGAAAATACAGGAACTCCAAACATTGACCTTCATGGACAGGCTGAAAGCCCAGTCACTTTATCGTATAAGCTGCTGAGAGGTGACTTGTGCCTGGCCCATAGTGCAATCTCCAACCCTGCCCTAATGCAAATGCTGAACATCTGCAAGTCAAATGGCACAAGAGTCAATCATTCTAGGGCTCTCAACCTAGCTTGTGACATTAACAGAACATGCTGGAGAAACAGATATGGCTCCCAGAGACTGCCGCGTCTCTGGAATAGACTTCCTAGTCACAGAGTTCCTCACTGACCCTATTTAAACACAGCCTAGATAATTGGATGGGAGATCGCAAATTCACTCAGGGTTGACACCCATGTCTCTCATGGACAGGAGTAGTTGGTGTTTATCACAGATGCATTCTGCAAATTACATCTAACTAACCAAAGACAATTGACGCAATGCAGTATTAACATGGCTAGGCTTGTAAGGGCTCAAGGGCCACTAGCCAAGTAACCTCCTATGAACCTGTAAGTAATCAAGTCCTAAATGTTAATATGTCATTGCTCTTTTATTTAATTTCTCAGAGTCTTTTGGTTTTCTAATACCATGATGGGAATGGGCCTCATTCCTAAGGCAAAGTATGATTAAACTTCATGAAATTAGTACTGTTTCAATCTTTGTCAGCCAGAAGTGCTCTTCGCAGCACCCGCAATGGGCCCAGTAATGACTCCTTCTGCAATTCGTATGGAGTTATATGTATTGGTAACATATCTAAATAAAATTGTAGATTCTTTTTTATAAGACCCGTTGCTCCTACTACTATTGGAACTGTCAGAGTATCTTTCAACATTGCTCTCATTTCTGCCTGAAAATCATATTTTATGACTGTCTCTCTGTACACAAGACACTGGAGTCAATGGGTGTGCCAATTTCAATGATCAATGCTACCTTTGTCTTTTTTTCATGGACCACTATATCTGGTTTTCTGATGTATCTTTTGAACTGTTGGTAATGGCTGATCCCATGTAATGTAGACTTCATTTTCTATGATGCTTTGTGGCTCATGTTTCCATTGCTTTTCAATCACTTCAATACCATAATGTTTGCACAATCCCCAGTACAACAGTCTTGCCACATTATTATGCCTTTCAGTATACAGTCCTTCTGCCATTAGTATGTCACAACCAGCAACAAGGTGTGCAACTGTTTCCAATTCTGTTTTACAAAACCTACATTTGTCTGTTTCACACACATGTTCAATGGACTTTGTAAGCTGTCATGTATGTAGCCCACTATCTTGTGCCACCAATATTAACCTTTCATCTCTTGGTTTAAGTTAGTCTGTCCTTAACCATTTCTGCATTTGTTCCTGATCAACATGAGATTCTTCCATAAGTTTCTTTATACTTGCAACTATACTTATGCATTTTCCACATTTCTTGCCTTCTCATCTGGTCCTTCACCTTATACTTTCTTTTGTTACTTTTGTTTTTTTTTGGCATTCAGTTAGTGCCGGATTTTTATCTACTTGTGGTTTGATTTCCATTCCTGCTTGACGCCGATATGCTTCTGCTAGACTAAGCAGGGAAATCATCTTAGATTTATTCTCCTCTTGCTTCAAAACCTTCACTACATCTGGGTCTTGTGAGATCAGCAGACAAGTGTGGAGCCCCACTATTACATATCTATACGTGCAATCAGTTTCAAGGCGGCCCATCCCTCCTTCGGACGGAGAATATATAATCTTGTTATGCACTGATTTTTATAAATGATTTGGTGAGCATGAAGCATCCTTGTTTTCCTATCTAATCTATCCAACACGTTTTGGGGCCAGTCAATCACTCCAAAACTGTAGGTTAGGACATGAGCAAATTGGTTTACAGCTTGGATTTTGTTCCTAGATGTCAATGCTGTTTTCAGAATTAATTTGTCTTCTAAAGTATTCCTTACTAAGTTTTATTCACATCTGTTCATGTTTTATTGTTGATCCTTCAACAATTCCCAAATATTTATACACTCCCTCTTGCTCAAGTCCTTTATATCACATTCTTGTCCCAAACTGATGTTTTCTTGATGCTGCAGTTTTCCTGCTTTAAAGGTTGCTTTTGCACATTTATCAAGACCAAATGACATTTTTATATCATCTGAGAAAGGTTTGACAACTTGCAGTTATGCTTTCAGTTCATCTGATGAGCTATACAGTTTTAAATCATCAACAAAGAGAAGAAAAGTCTTTACACTTTGTTGTTTTCTAGGAGCCAAATTATAGCCATGGCCTAAGCTGTTAAGTAGACAGCTTAATGGGTTAAGGGAAAGGCAGAATAGAAAGGGTGACAGCCACCCTGGAATATCCCCCTTTACATTTTTATCCCTGGAATAATAATTTGTCCTTTATCATGGCTTAATTGCAAAGTGGTCTGCCACTGTTTCATGGTCACTAATGTAGTCGATCAGTGTAGGGAGTATTTACATTTTAAGCACTCTTATCCATTAAAATGCGATACTGTCAAATGCTTTTTGTAGTCAGTCCATGCCATACTTAAATTCTTCCCCTTTTACAGTTCTCCACAATGACTTTACCTAACAAATGATCCTTTGCTCCATATGACTTTCTTTTATTGCCCTTTTGTTCTACTGCCATAATTGAATTTTCTTCTAAATAACTATAAACGCTGCCGGGATCAATTCCAGCGTATAGTTTATATGTCATCAGAAGGCAAGTTACTGGTCTATAATTGTAGATTCACTCTTAAGTAGGAGCACTGTTTTTTCCCGTTAGCTAGGCTGGTGTCTGTTTGGTGTGTGCATATAAATAGTTCTTACTCATGGCTAGATCTTCGTGCAAAGATGTTAATACTTTTAACCAGAAGTTAGGTACTGCATCTGGGCCTGGGGTTTTCCAGTTAAGCTTATCTTAACTTTGTTTCAATCTCTCTGGCTGTTACGTCATCCCATTTCATATCCTGTACCTATAAACTTCTTATTCTTTCTTTTACTTCTTCTATCCATTTAGCAATTGTGTTATGTTCCACAGGATTTTCATAGATACTTCTCCAAAATGTCTCTATTTCTTCTTTTTTGATGGTCTTTAAACTTATTTGGGTCATCAGTCTTCAAAATTTTTCTGCCTGTGCCAAGATTTTTAGTTTATTTGCGATAGTGCATGACAAATCCTGAACTTTTCTAATAGTGCGCATTGCTTTTATCACATCTACCTTTATAAGTATTTTTGTTGATCTGTTCACTCTTCTAAAAGTGACGCTTCTTGTATTAATTGCTTTATAGTTTTCTCTATTCAATACTTCCATGATGGTATTCGATTTCTCCCCTTCTTTTCCCTCACAACCCTTGTTCTTTATCAGTTATTAATTTAGCTGCACAGTAATCCATCCTATTTACTTCTGTTATATCACATGGATCTCTATGGACAGTCCTAATTGCTGTCTTCATTTGTTTTATCAAACTTCTGACTTTTTGTTTTTTATTGACCTTCTGCAGTCTATTTCTTTCATTGAGCTTAATATGTCTATCTATTAAATTAAGCAACTCTTCTCTTAGCTTGTTTTCTTCTAGACTGAGGGCACAGTTTTTGTTTTCCATTTCCTTTGGGCATTCCATAGAAAGTTCTTTTGCATCTTCCTATGGCACATACTTTTTAATTTCATCCTGTGCCATATTTTGCTCTGTCATATGGGAAGTCACTGGCCTACCACTCCTCAACATTTACTGCACACAGTTACCTGTTCCTTCCCTTGCTGTCCTGCTTCAAGTGAAGATTTATATTGGTTTCCAGTGGAAGGTTCCAAAATATCTTCATATGCCAACCTGATCAACTGCTTCCCGTTCCACTGGTTTCCCCTTAATTTGGAGGTCCATTGCTCTATCTTGTTATGGTGCTTTCTGCAGTCGATTTTCTACACTGAATCCTTCACCTCACAGGTACTCCATAACCTCAGTTTCTATTTCTTAACGTCTCCATTACTAATCTCCTTTTCTACATTTCCTCTTTGTCTTATTTTTTGGATTGTAAAGTTTTTCATGTCTGGATTCCTTAGTCTATATTTCTCTTCAAATATCTTTGGTGATGCTATCTTTGTATTGATTGGTTTTACTTTCTGCTTTGCATAGATATTAGACCATATTAAATCTCTTTCTTTCCCATGTCCATATTTCTTCTTCAGATGTCTCCTGATCTTCCTGTTTCTCCTACTTTGGGGACTCATTCCATCATGCTATGATGTAACCTTTGTTAGACCTACACCAAATTTTTCACTTTGCAGGCACTCAATATTAAATTTCTATTTTTTAACTTCTACTTTACTAATCTTATTTACATTCCATCTTTGTGATATTTTTTTTTATTGTGAAACTTTCTGTCTGGATAGTCTTTGCTTATATTTCTCTTTGAATATCTTTGAGGCTGCCTTCTTTATGTTAATTTGGCTTTTGCCTTTGCATAAATATTGTACCAAATCAAATCTCTCGTTCTTTCCCATGTCCATATTTCTTGTTTATACTTTTGAAAAATATCTCTTTTTTTTTTGTTTATATTTTCGCACTTCCTCAGATGCTTCTTTTTCCAAACAGATCAAAGTTTATTGGTCTACATACTGTTTTTTTTTTTTTTTTACAAATCTGTTGTATTAATGACCACAAATCTTTATTTGAAGCTTCTGACAGTTTTTCTTGTGGAAGTATATTTTTTTCCTCTAATTTCTCTCAATCTTTTTGTATATCTTGTGTCTGGAAATCCTGGGATTTTTGCATAATAATTTCTTTCATATCACCAACAGTCCACTTTATTGTCTTTATGGTTCTTCTTTGGACTGTTTGTGATTTTTGTGGACTGCTACTTCCTTCTACAACAGGGAGGCCATCCTGGGCCTGGCCTGGCCTGGCCCCATTGTAGGGATGTTTCTGTATTTTCAGGATGCTACACTGTCATTTTTTTCAGTCCTGGCACCACTGCACATACCAGAATTAGGCACTTTTTTATCCTGGGTCTTGTGCACCCAGCTATCTTTTTTTTTTTGTAATTTTTGACCTACTTCTGTCCATGATAAATGCTATATAAATACAGTCTCTCTCTCTCTCTCTATATATATATATATATATATTTATTATATATATGTATGATTCCCCTTCATATGATCGAATTTCTCTAAACTCGAAAGTCAAACTCGAAACCAGAATCTCGAATTTAGAGAAACTAGAACATATGAAAGGGACAAAAAAAAATTAACACCTTTCAAATGTTTTACCCCCCCACCCCCCTACTTAAATATACCTACTCTGAAATCTCACTATAGTGAAGGAAAGGGAAATCTCCTGTTCCGCGCTATATGCGTAAGCGCAAAATGAAAGATTTTCCATTCCTCCTCTATAGTGCGGTCACAGAACATTCACATTTAAACTGCTAGGGTACAGGGGACCTGGCCCCCTGCAATAAGGTAAGTTAACTTTTTATTTTATTATTTTTTATTTTATTTATTTTTATTTAAATTTTTTTAAACCTAAGGCTCCCATTCTCAATTTCAAGTGAATGGAAGTTCGAGATTCTAGTCTCGAGATTATGAATTTCGAGCTTCCATCCATTCGATCTTGTGAAGGGGAACTATATATATATATATATATATATATATATATATATATATATATATATGTTAAGAATGTCAGGCTCAAGGACTATTTAGTTGTAAAGCCTCTGTGACGATTGGGGAGATATGGGCGAAGGCTGCCGGCCTAGTCAAATAGAATTTGATATCTAATTCTATCAACTGTATAAATAAATGTAAAATACTGGCTTGTGTTTTTAAATGTAAGAAAACACTGTGAAATGTGGAACTGCAAAATATGTGACAACATTGCACTCTACTGGCCCAGTGAAGCATGTTGTATCCTTTCATGTTAGAATTCGGCCCGAGGACGGCTGGATAAAGATTTCATGCCCATTGTTTAAAGGCTAAAGTTTATGACTAGAATTTAGATATGGAAGGTGCTTTATTGCTTTAGTTTCTGTTAGTATATACATGTGAAATGTCTTCTGTTATTGTAAGTTTCTGTGCAGGTGTTAGATTGCTAAATAATGCAGTTTGTGGCCTAAGAACTCAGACCAGGTGTTAAGATGATGCAATATGAATACTGGGAAAACCTAAGTGTCAAAAATGATGTAATTTTGGGAGGGCCTTAGAGACATGTTGGTTAGTAATGTTAATATTCTATTTCTCACAAGAGACCTGGAGCATTTTGATCTGGACATCTAACTTATCAGCACTCTGCTTATGCTCACATGCAAGTTTGTAGCACTGTCATATCTTGTAGGAATAGTTTAAGCTAGTAAAGATTAATTAGGTATTTTTCTTTGAAACCAGACCTGTCCTACTGTATTATTTTAAGTTTCTGTGTGATCTGTGAACTCTTAGATATCTCTGTGGTGTAGTAGTTTTGTCTTGTGTTTTAATTATTTATTATTAAATATTTTTAAAACCTTCTACCTGTGGCTGCTTTGTGTAGAGATGAAGTATGCTTTACAGTACATTATATAGAGTTTACTGTCTAAGCCTTGGCCTGTATAGTCACATTACCATTAGATATTAATATTACACAGTAATAATTGGACACCCTTTTAAGGGCCTTTTAGTAGCTGATATTATTAACTGGGTGGTGGCAGTAATTACTACCATAAAGTATGGGTAAGGGGGTACAGCTGGAGAATCTGTGTCAGCCTTTCCCAGGAGTATCTGTGAAGTTGTATAAATACTTATCTCAAAGTGTGTGTGTGTTGTGTCAACTACTTGGGCAGGGACATGAAGCGTTGGTTGGACAGAGAGGGTACTGAAGGTCCTAGCTTGCCCAGTTAGGCTGAGACCTGGACCCTATAACTGTGCCAGTGGGGAGTCTTATTGGGGACCTGGTGAGCAAGAGAGCAGCCAGCCCCAGACTGACTGTGATCTCTGTGTGCACTTAAGGGAAATTGTACTTTACTGTGTGTATTAGTTATCCTTTCCTCCTCTAGGAGATGACCTCCCTGGTGTTAGTGGTGAGGATTGAGGCTTCTTGATTGCTGGGCCAGGGAATGGTCGTCACAGCCTCTTCAAAATAATATGTGTTCATCTTAGTAAACAAAACACTCAAAACAAATCTGAGGGTATGTTGAATACTAGGTTGTAGAGGAAGTCACCTTTGCTGGGGGCTACCTTACAGAATGCTTATGACTGCTGCATCCAACTTGCACAATGTGTATTATTTGTTTTCTGTTGCCTGTAATGTATATAAATGCCCACTATGAGTAACTACAAGAGTGGGCATGCACAACAGTAGTAGGAGCAGATGCAGCAGGCATCCTCCCACCTTAATCAGACTCCTGGGAAAAGTATGAATACTTTGTTAAACAGCAGAGCATTACTCAGCACACTATAATAAGAGCAAGTACATAATTCACACACCTACAGTCCTACGTTAAAATACAGTACAGGCCTGTAAATAGCAAACAGGCATAAAACCTTTGGTCATTTGACCAGTAATGCTTAAAGATTTTTACATTATAAGGTAGACATGCATAACATACATTGATGTATATGTCTGTATATCTATGTATCCATACAGCATATATCTATCTCTGTCATTTATATATATATATATATATATATATATATATATATATATATATATATATATATATATATATATATATATATATATATATATATATATATATATATATATATATATTACATAATATGGATCACTCATAGTTGATGAAACTGCATACTTGTTAGATTCATTTTATCTAAAGTAAGCTGTTTCACCTCAAATAGAGTGGATGTCAATGTTTTTGCAAGCCTGATGCATACTAGAGCAGAATTTGCCCCTTTCCCTAACTATGGTACAGTCTTGGAGTTGGTATACCTAAGCATGTGAGGTGTGGAGACAGAGGTGTTTGCTATGCTTTAGCTCTATAATTCTGTTGTTTGATAACTTCTATGGAACAACAGAATTTGAACTAAATGCACTTCAGTGATTTACAGTCATTAGAGAGCTCTTACCCTACAAGGATGCTTTCTCTTAGAGAAATGGAATAGAAAAAGAAGCAGAGACTATGGAACATATAGTGGACACTAACTAGGTCCTCAGGGGTCTGCAAGAAGATATTGTCTGCCTAGAAAGGGTATCAAAAATAGGCTTCATAAGTTCCCCCTTAAAAAAGAAAACCTAAGCCATGCCATCCTGTACAGGTGTAAACAGAAGCTTGGAATCCTAACCATAGCATCTGTGTATATAACAATGGTGTAGGCTAAAGGGGAGCCCACTTTAGAAGGGTCTTAACCTCTTCCTTCATCCTAGAATCCAGACAAGCTGCCAGCTTCTCCTGTGCCTGGTCGGTAGAAGGACTGGAACACGGAAAGGCAAGACATACAGCTGACAGATGTTAGCCAAGTGAAGCAAAGAATGCCCATTGAGCCCCTCAGTCCACCCAACGTTCTGGACACTTATAAGGCAGTAATGTGGAAATACCTGGGTCTACCCGAAGATGTATACTCAAGACCACATTTCACTCCACTGACCGCATCTGGATGCTTCTAAACTGCAAAAATAGAATCCTTATGGGCAAGCTCTGTGTATTAGTGTCTTCCATTTCTGTGTAGAATGCAATAGGGCAAAAGGCCAATCAGAAAAGTTAATGAGCATAAGAGTTTCTCAAAAGAAGGGGCCAACTACAGGTGGGCTGTAGGAAGAGGAAGTCTCATCCTTGTATGCCTGTGGACCCTCTGAATCCCCCATTATACCACTATCATATCCTACCCATCACAAAGGTGGCACCTCTCAAAACCCCAGCACTGGGACAGGCAGCCACTGAGTGTGGGCCAAGTGTGTAACACATCAGCACTGGAGATCAGACAACAAGATAGTGATGCCAGCAGTGTGCTTACCTTGGGTGGTACTGGGTAGGAGAGGCATGCACAGGAGACCTAGTGCTAGTGTCAGTATGGTTCCTATTGTAAGGTGAGGTCCAATCAGATAAAATGTGTCATGACTTCTCCAAATTCTGTTAGTGGAGGAGAACCCTCCAGATCCTTATCAGCCTGGCCCAGTGAACCCTCTTGAGCATGGGGAAGGATTGAGAAGGGCAGTAGTCTTGTCTTTAGTCCAAAGTGCAACCATTCAGTCCACATACTGAGAGACCACTTCTCAGGTGCAGGACAGATTCTGGTATTCCCCTGCTGCTTTAGCAAGGAAGAGGAGCAGAGAGATCTTAGAAAACATGTCTCCAGAGTGTCTGCTGTGATTGTATCTCTCACAAACCTCTCACTGTCAGATGATGAAGCAAGTGACCCTGGTGTATTCAGTAGCAGAGAAATTAGCAGCACACAAGGTCCATAAAGCCAACAACTAAGGTCAGGCTTGCCACGAGGAAAGTGTGACCCATGCCCAACGTCCTGTTCTTTTGCACTAGGCCAGTGGTCTGGCACCTGCCTGAGTTCATGTTAGGAGCACTTTTATAGAACCCTGTGCTGTGTACTCTCAACTGCTGCTATTTAGAGTGCCTCTAACCTCTCTTCTCTGTCTCTGATCAGGTGCCTATGGCAAGGCTAGATACAGTGTGCCTCACCTAGATAAACTGATGTACTAACAAATTTATTTTGCAATTGTAATACTCTTAATATAACATTTATTCCATTCCCTAACAATCTCCTTAGCTACAGGTGTGGGATGCTTGCTGTCAGCATCTACTGTGATAAAAGGATGAGTGGGAAGGGATCCATATACAAGACCATATTTATCCACAACGATACTCTAATAGTATGTAACTTGGAAGTTCTGAACTTTTGAGACTTAGGAGCTTTGAGGCTTGAAAGCATGTTAGTAACAGTAAAGATGAAGTTTCTCCATATCAGAAGTTTAATACATTTTCATTCATTATCTCCATAAGACTGTATATGAGACAGATGCACAAGCATGTTAAAGAATCTCCAAGAGGACTTATTTTTCAACACACATAACAGATTCAGTGAGGGAAAACTGTGTACCTAATACTGCCATCTATGCATTAATGTTTCTAGTTTTTTTTTTTTTTTTTTTTGTAGCAGCGTTACAGGCCCAGCATTAGTTTCCAGAAGGTGTTCCAAGTCGACCTGAAATATGCAACAGATTTCTGAAACCATATAAAGGAAAACCAGAACTAAAAGTGTACATTAGTGCTATAGTTTGAACATAAACACTTATTGTACTGCATTACAGTATTCGTAAAAAGTGGCAAGAGTTTAGAGAATGAATCACATTCTAAGAGACTTTGTCCATGTCGGACAGGGTTAAAATAACATCATGGGAAGAGTTAATGCTGGCTTACAACCTTAGTGTCAGGCCATATATCTTAGGCCAGGGGTTCAATGTATACTACAACCATGGAACAGAAAGTGAGCAGTTTTGTTTAGTCTTCTCAAAAGTGGGACCCTTAGTGAAAGTGTTTCTAATACTTTACAATACATGATGAATTTCCAGGATGAAAAGGGAAAACAAAACTTTGCTATTAAGATATACCAAAGATAATTATTTTCCAATAAGCTAAATGCCTATTTTGCATCCAGGCTCAGACTAAGACAGGGTGCCCCATAACCTGCAGAAATTCTTGGTAATTATGCTCACCTAATCAACAAATCAATTTATTTGTCTGAAACCAGGGAAAGATGCTGTTCCACTAGCCTGTGTGTGACAAATGGGAAGTGAATTTGAAGCTGCTTTCTTTAATCAGTGACTTACCAATTAATACTATTCAACATGTGAAAGAGTAGGCTGTGAAGAACAAAATGCCACTAATACTGCTTGTGTAGGATGCACTGCAGTGAATATATTAATTACTGCTTGTTACTTACTAAACACACACACACACACACACACACACACACACACACACACACACACACACATATAAATACATATACATACATAGTTTACTATTGCAGAGAAAAACCTGAGTATGTCAAAACCCACAATACCATGATGAAAAGCTTGCAAGCCGGGAATAATGAAGACCAGAAGTCCAAAGCATAACTGCCACCAAATTTCCCAACCGGCATGTACACAACATCAAGTACTAAACAGGAGTCAAGAAGGGGGGGATTCAAGATGCTCCATGATGTGTTTTTTTTTGTATTCTTAGTTTGTGGTATTTTTATTATAGTACTCCAGATTTTGATATAGGTTCAGTTATGAAATAGTAAACCTATATTTATGTATATGTATATGTATGCATTTGCCATCCTGTGAAAACACTTTTTGACTTTTATTTGCACTAATTTATTTATAACCGTCACACTAAGTTTTCAGTGCAGGAGGGTTTTAACTGTATGCTGCTGATGAGAATGGGTTGGGTCTTGTTTAGTTTCCTATATTAAACATTTCACCAATTCTCAGAGATTGTCAAATAACAGTGTGCCAAATGTTTGGCTACACGGCATACAGAATGGATTCTCATAGGTTCATAGGTTTGTACTAGGCTATCTGCCCTAGGGCATATACAAGCCTAGCCATAACAATTCCCTGGCTATTTCTTCCCACAATATTTACTTCCCTCTACCCCTGTCTAGCAGGGTGATTGAAGTGATCCCCAGGGTAAATTTCCTATTTCCCATCCAGTCATCAAGGTTCCTTTTGAAGAGGGCCAAGGAAGCACTCTGCTTGACATGTATGGGCAGTCTATTCCAGAGTATGGAGAGTCTCTGGGCCAGGAACCTATCCCTCCAGCATGTTTTGTTCATTGTGATGACCAAGTTTTTGTCCCTGGAGCGTGTGGCTCTGATGGATTGGGATTTCTTTAAGTGTAGCAAGTCCAACAGCTCTGGGTTTGGCATGGCCTTACATGTTAAGCAGAGATCGCCTCTGAGTAGACGATATGCGACAGAGTATAGCTGGAGCTTTTTTAGTCAGTCAGCATAGGGCATCTGCTTTAGGCCAGTGATTCTTTTAGTGAGGTGTTTCTGTGGCCTTTCCAGTTGTTGCAGATGTCTTGTGAGGTACATACCAAACGGGGTAGTTGTACTCTATGATGGGTCTTAATGAGGGATGAGTACAGTGGGACAATGACCTCCTTTTTTCTGGATGAAAAGCTCTTAGTGATGAGGTTTGTCTCAGGTGACTGAGGTTCAGCTAGTGGCCCTGGCACTGGGGGAGCCAGGCAGGGAGGGGGAAAACTGAATCCTGGTTTACTCCCCTCTCCCATGGGGGGTGCACACACTTGGGGACATACTAGGTGGTGTTAACTTCCTGGTGGACATCAGTCAGCTCACCACTTGTGCCTTGGGGGGGTGGGGAAGTGATGCCTTTGTGGAACATCCCCTTACAGAAGTGAGAGGACATCCTCTGCTGTCATCCTATTACATATACATTCCTTATGCCCCACCAGGTGCATGTGTTAGGAAAGGAGCATCCAAAATAGAAAAAAAAACTCAAACCACCTCGGAGTACTGTTTGAATGATGGCCCCTCATGGTCAGCCCTCTCTCCGGTAATAGGGAAATAATAAGTCAAATGGCCATGGGGGACTAATGGCCATCAGCAGGGGAAAAGAGTACAATACAAACAGTGCATTAAAAGGTTTTGTTTAAATCATAGTTCATATAATGCCGAGGAGTGCTGACACAGTTTGTTAAACGGGGAGGCCAGTTAGGTAACATGTGGAAAGGAAAGGTTAGAAAGTTGTGGTTTAATAGAATGTGTGAATGAAATACTGACCCTGAATGCAGATTAGTTTGTTACAGTATGCACTTTGGCCAGCAAGATTACAATGGGCAATGTACTTTATGTTGAGCAGATGGAGTATAAACGTTGTTTAGATTCATAAATTCATACACTGTTACTAGGCTAACAACCCAGGGTGACCTTTCTAACCTTAGCCAAGTTGTCCCAAAAGAATAATGATGTCCTGTATCCAAAAAGGACATAAAGGGCCAGACATTTATAAGCTACATCTGTCCATAAGGGACATGGGTGTCAGGCACAGTGTAAATTTCTTATTCCTCCTCCACTGGCCTAGGCTGCACTTAAACTGAGTGAGAGATGAACTCAGCTTCACATTGATGGGAAGCCTGTTCCATAGGAGGGGCAGTCTTGAGATACATCTGCCCCTACAGCATGTTCTGTTTAAGTCACAGACAAAATTCAGGTCCCCGCCTAGACCTTGTATCTCTGGTACGCTGACTTATGAATATGTAGGTGATTCATACGTGTGGGGTTTGTGGTGTAAGTGATTCATAAGTGTGGGGTTTGTGGATGCCTTGCAAGCCAGGGATAGAACACCCCTCAGCAACCTATAGCAGACTGAGTAGACGGAAAGGGTTTTAAAGTGCTCTGCATAAGGCAGATTTGTTACGCCTCATTCTTTTTGTAAGGAACCTCAGTTGCTCTAGTTGCTGCATATGCCTAGTCAGGTAGATACCAAAGGAGGCAATGTACTCAATGACTGGTCTGATAATCACCGAGCTGTAAAACTGTAGGCAAAGTCATAAATGGAAGTCATCCTAGGATAACTGAAGACACTTTGGTTTAAATCTTGGTACCATCTTAGTCTGAACCAGGAAATAGTCGCATGTATTATTCTACTATTGCAAATGAATGTATTTTGTCTTTTGTGAGAATACTATTATGTTTAGTAGAATAACTTAAAAAATGAAGAAAGGCAAAATATTAAAGATTATACATTATTCATAATTTTAGGGGATGCATTGTCTTTTGATTATTTGCACAGTTTGCACTAACGGACTACGCTATCTCAGCTGTCTCACTTCACTTGGCTCTCCACTTCACTACTTGGTTAGGTTGCCTTCTGTGTGCCCCTGCATTCCCATGCCAGGAATCACCGAATGCACCACTCTCTTCCAATATCGCGAAGACTTACTGTAGGTGAACTGGTGATCCTCTAAACATGCTCATAGTATGAGTACTATGTGTGAGAGCGCGTGCACGTGTCCTGTGTTCAAGTTTAGTTTATTTGTTGTGTTTACACTGAATGCTAGGATAGACTGTCTCCACTGCATCCCCAAACTGGATTAAACTATTAACTGCAGGCTGAATTAAGGTACACAAAGAATAAAGGGTACTTTGATTCTGAAGAGGAAGCATATAACCTCAGCTTTTAATTTTAAATGGATTTGTTTCATCTATTTTATGTAACTAAAGTTTAACCCTTGAATTTCAAATGTCCCTGATCTTCCCACTTACTTCCTTAAACATGTCTTTTATGACAGAAATACGATAACCATCTCTAAATAATACCAGACATCAATGCTGCAGATTTCAAATTCCTTGTAAAACAGTTGTGAACAAAATAATTTTATTATATCACATTTTAAATTAATGGCAGTATATAAAGATTCTCCACGGTTTTTGACCTTCACCTCTGACTACTGTCAAAGGTTGAGAGCTATGAAATGAAGCATATTGCTTTTATTTAGCTACAGCAACTATTCTGGACTGCGTGTATCAACAGTTGTTAGAGATTCTAAAACAAAGTGTTCTGAAGATGTAAAATATTATAACATATTCAGTAACAAAATATGAGGAAAGAAAGAAAGATTGCAGAAATAACCTAACACCTGACACCTTTAATTCAATGTGAAGAAAATGCAAATTACTGTAACTGGGATCCAAAGCTACAGTAAAGTGGTACACAGCTGTAAGGAAACAATATCAATGACAAATGACAATGATGTAAGAATAAGCATAACCTAAACATAAGCAAGGAATGTGACGTCAATGAAAGAATGCTGGTAGATCGCTGCAATGCATAGAAAGGATCTAAAGGTCAGTAGAAAACAAGGCATTATTATCCAACTATATGCACAGGTCACATGACTGCAAAGAGTACTGTGTGCACAGTTCTGGAGACCTCACTATCATAAAATACATACAAAGGATATAGGCAGTTCTAAGCAGGGTAACAAATATATTGTATAAAACATACATTCTAGAAGAAAGAAGGCAGAGGGGAAACATAACAGAATTACCAAAGTATCATGAAAGCAATGAATGAAATCCTAGCGGGGTTACCGCCTTTGAAAAAAAAACACTTCAAAACAAAATCTGAAGTTGCAACATGGACAGCTCAGAAGAGACAAAGGTGAGTATTATTTCACGGAAAGCGCTATAAATGATGGTAGCACCACTCCTGACGCATTAATAGGGTCACAAGACTGTATCAGTAAGTAAGCCGTACAGAACTAAGTTCTTGGTTATGCAGCTTATCTGGGAAAAGAAATGATTAATTCAGTGGGCCAGTTGAGTCTTTGTCAAAGTCTGTATTAGTATTTAAATGGCTAGACCTTCCTAATAATTCCAGTCACTAGAACACAGTACAGTGGTGGATTTTTTAATAAATAAGAGCTACAACTGAAATGAGAAAAAAGAGCACAACCTCAGCTATGTACACAAATACATACATTGGTTTTTACATCCAATGAAAAAAGAAAGAGGTGAATCCCAAGCATCTTGCACCATCCTCATCATCACCTGAGTCAGTGCCTGTGTCTCAGTGGGAATGTTTGGTCTGTGGTATGAGAACTCTTCAGTGTGCCTGTTTCAGAATGCATTGTCACTTCTTTCACCTTTGGGGCTGCCACTGCCACATGCCAGGTTGTGCTGAAAGACCATCCAATTCAGATTATTTTCCCTGATTGACAGGATTCCTCCTTCAATAAAGTGGCTGGAAGCTCAGATTCTTTTCCATGGCTGACAAGATTCTTCCTTCATCTGTGTGGCTAACAGCATGAGAATAGCAAACAAGCGCCGTCATTCAGTTTGTCTGTCTGTTCTGTCCTCCATATACAGCACATCACATTGATGTGCAATAGTTTCCTCCAGATAATGTCCTGCGTCTCATATGAGTGTATACTGGTTGGCCCCTCAATGGCATCACGCCAATTAACCACTTCTTCATTCTTTTAACAGCTCTCAATTTCCTCACATTTTCCAAATTAAAAGAGACTGTGCTTGCTACTGCTTAAATTTTCACTGTCACAGACTGCCTGGACGAAGTTATTGTTTCTAACAGACAAACAATATTATGGATTTCCACTCCTTTCGTTAAAATGTTACCATTTGTTAGAACATATCAGGAATGGAATATTGTCAGGAGGAGGGTCTGTGGGACATTTCATGGTTTTGAGCAATGCTACCTCACAGCACATGGTTTTCTGGTTCCTGGCTGAGATGACTTGATGCTTTCTATGCTTTCTATGTGTACAGTTTGCATTGTCTTTTGTATCTGCATGTACTTCTGCTGGGCTCCCCAGTTTCCTCCCACATTCCCAATTATATTTTATTTAATTTTAATTTTTTTGCATTTATCTTTGACTGGGTTAGCCTCACTAGGCCTGTGGTATAATATGGTAAGTATAGGAACAATGGCATAAGGAAACAAAATATTAGAAAGTACAGTTATGTAACATGCATAGTTTATTTGAACAGGAGATCTCATGACATTTTGTATAACAAGCAATGGAATTTAAAAGTTATATTTTTAATAACATTTTGGTAATGGCAGAAAGATTGAAATATTTACTGATTTTGTGATATAATTGTAATTCTGTATATAACAAAGAACCCCTACTCTTTTTGATAACTGCTATGGGATCTTTGGCATTCATATGAACTACACTAACTGAGGCAGATACGACCTCATTTTAACATCTCATCTGAAGGATGGCATACTCAAAAGTGCAGTACCCCCTTATTTTACACTGCAGTGTCAGTACTGAAAAATGACTTCAACCACATGGTTGTTACATGTTAATAAGTGAACTGTTCATAGTCAAAAATGCCCCGAGTGAATGTGTGTGTGTGTGCGCGCGGGCAAACTACAGTGCACTTGTATCTCACCCACAACTATTTCCTGTCACAAGCTAGCTGGAAAAGGATCAGGACCCTGCACAGCATTCATCGTATGCACCAGGGCCATGTGTCTGGGTTGCATCATGCTAGTCATCTATGAACATGTGGAGGAATGTGCACATGACCAAGTGAAGGCAGGGGAGGCTCTCACCCCAGCCAGCAAGCTTGTCAACTGCTAGAGGTAAGGCTAAGGACAATAAAGGAAAAACAAATTGGTTGTGTGGGTTTCCTCCGGGTGCTCCGGTTTCCTTCCACATCCCAAAGACATGCTGTAGGTGGATTGGACACTCTAAATTGGCCCTAGGTGTGAGTGTGTGCATGTGTGTACCTTTTGTGGATGGTTGGGTGCCAGGCTGGCAACTCGACACCGTAAAATTCCACTGCCAATCATGAGCGGACAGGTGATCCACTGTAGCGACCCCTAACCGGAAAAAGCCGAAAGACGAAGAAAGAAGATAACAAATAATTCACAATCTAGCTGCTCTCATTTTTAACACCAAAGTTGTACTTAAATTCTCATTAAGTCCTGGGCTTCTGTTAGCTTCCAGGATTAATTGCCAGTATAGTTCACAATACTCAATTTTGTTTTCCCAAGAACCCCCCTTAAAATCAGAAGGAACTAATTCTATCACAAAAAATATATTTTGCATTGGGGCAACTTTTCAAATACCTACTTAAACTGTTCTTCTCATCCTTGGTTTTTATATCATAGTAATGTTCATATATTCTTCGCCTTAGGGTCCTTTTTGTTTTACCAACAAAGAATGCATTGCAACATTCACAAGTAGCCAAATACACTAACCCCTTACTATTGCAATCAGAAAAGGAAGTCCCTTTAATAACTTTGTTCCTACTTGTCAAAAAAACACTTTCTTTGTGGCACTATAGGTACACTGGGCACACGAACCACACTTAAATGTACCATCCTTTTATTGCCCATAGTCTTAACCTTATGTTCCATCAGGTCCTTTATATTCTGGGCCCTCCTATAAGTTATATTGAGGGAATTCTTATAAAAGCACATCTAAATCAGAAAACTGAAAATGTTCTCGATTCCTCCTTAGCGACCTTAGTAACTGCTCTGGCACCCCCATTACAATCTAAGACAAAGGCACTATCCATACTACCACCCTTCTCATCGCTATTTTTACCCTTTAACATTTTCACCAGCTTCACCCAGACCTTGTATGGGTCGATATTTATCTTTTCTACCTACTGCAACTTCTTCCTGTACATGATCTATTAGTTTATCTGGGTATTTCCTTTCAAGAAACATGCTCTCCAAATGTCTACTTTCCTGGACAAAATCCTCACCATTGGATATCATTCTACTTGTATGGACATTTTGTCCTTTTACGATGTTCCTTTTCTGCCTAAAAGGATGGTCACTTGTATAATATCAATAAGTTAGAGAAAGTATTCTTCCTATAAATCTTAGACTTAAACCTCTTCTCCTTAACAACTTTGGTAATAGACACATCCAAATAATTCATGAGTTCTTCATTTATTTCGTGGGTATATCTTAGAAAATGGGTAGTTACATTAATATAGTTGATAAATTCCATTAACTTTTCCTTGGAATCCACCCTCAAAATACAAATATCATCCAGGAATCTCTTATACAAGGTCCAACGTCCAGTATAATTTGAATTATAAATATATTTATTTTCTCATACATAAAGTATTAGGTTTGCAAAACTGTGGGCATGACTAGCCCCCATATGTACGCCAGACCACCTCTGTTGATAAAATTCTCCTTCAAAATGGAGAAAAATATTTTTTAACACTAAATTCATAAGGTCTACACAAACCTAAATATCATTTTCTGACATACATCTCCTTTCCCTTAACTCTTCTTCAAACCAAACCATACCTTCATTATAGGGTATACTGGTGAATAAATCCATCACATCTATGGTTACAAAAATAATCTCATTTCCATAAACCTCACTTTTAAGACTCTTTAACAGGTTCCATGAGTCCTTTAAAATATTTTCATTTCTACCCCACAATTTTTTTATCTTACAATCCAAAAATGTGGCAAGGAGGTGTGTCTTGGACCCATTTGCTGCAAGTATTGGACTAAGTGGGGGATTTTCCAAATCTTTGTATACCTTCGGAATACCAAACAAGGTTGGAATAATAGGGTCAGCATTATATAAGTAGTCAAAAACTTTTTCTATTTAACAAGACCTCATGATGTAACTCTCAGAACAAAATCTATCTTACGATAGGCTAAATTAATCTCATTCTTAGATATTATAGAGTACTTATGAGTATCATTAAGAAATTTGGATCATTTTACCAGTATAAATAATGATATTCATAAGCACCATCCCACCTCCCCCTTGTCTGGCTTCATCACTAAGGTTCCTGTTCCCTTGAATATCTTAGTAAACTTTTCTCTTCCACAGTCAAATTGTAAGTCCGTAAGCCCTTTTCTTAAGTGACTTTCCAAAACCATTTCCAGGTTCTTTAATTGCGGATGTAAAGTGGACTTTTCTGTGTGACCTTGTTACTCATTGTTTAAGTTTGTTAGTTGGGATATTTTGCAGGCACCCTAATGGTTATGTACATCAGCTGGGTACGACAACCCAGTGTTTCCAAATGTTAGCCAAACAGTCCACTTGTGCTGATGAGGCCATAAGAAGGCTGAAACATACATGTCTATAGCTAGTGGGGTTTGGCTTTAATGGGCTGAATTTTTTCATAACAGACTTAAAGGAAAAGGTCACAGACATTCAGAACTGCCATATAGCTGAAACACCGGATGTCCTTAAGGGATCATTTGCATATATATATATATATATATATATACCATATTACCTCTAATACAAGAGGTTTTAAGGAATCACGCAGTGGAAAATCTAGCTTGGCTGGACTTTTCTTTTAGTTTTTACTGACAGGTCACAATGAGCTGATAAATATCAACAGTTATTTTAAAAACAGAACACAGATTTATTAATATTAAATAAGGGAATATTTGTTTGAATGGCAATCATATTTTAGTACAAAATAAATTTAAGTTATTTAGCCAATCAAATTTTAGGAATTTTTTAGATGTTATTGTTGGCTAATTATAAAAAAGGTGAGGAAGGAGTTATTGTCTAATGAATGTCTAAATTTGTGGAATGAAACTGCTAACCATTTTTAAAATATGTCTATGACACTTTTTGGTTTCTGATATCCCAACATAATGCAGCTACTGGAGTAGCTTATGAGAATACAAAGAAAAAATAACAATCATAACTGAAGTGGCAGCCTGCCTGCCTTGATGGACTTAGAGGGCGAAGGGGACAACTGCCCTGGGTGCATAGGGTCAGAGGACATAAAGAGGTTAGCGCTGCTAATTTTTTTTCCTACCAAAATGCTGGTACTGAAAGGCACTTGAGTTCAACATTTTTTTCCACTGGAAGAACTTGGGGCTGTGGACTGGCTGAAGTATTGTGAGAAGCCAATTAGCTTCCTACAGTAATACAAAGTTGTTTGTCTTACTGGCTGTATTACTGTAGGAAGCCTTTTTTTTGTCTTCTGCAATAAGCATAAGTTTTTTTTTTGTTTTTGTATTCTTCACTTAAAGAGCTGAGAGGGGTGGAACACCACTTTGTGGCACCAGCACGGTATGCTAGTTGAGCCAGCTATATCTCTGGACTAGCCATGCATCTCCACTGACACAGCATAAGGAGTGCAAGAGGCAACACAAAGGAATCAAGAATCTTTCAGAAGTATGTCTGGACAGCAATAGTGGTTTGGAGTAAGAATACTGGGTCTTGGCATCAGCATTAGCCATAGGGGCTAAGCAGGTTTGAAGAACCTTTAAAAAATAGCCTTAGTGTGCCAACAGATCCTCTTACAGCATCACCCTTGTGCCTTCCTTCCTTCTATCTGGCATTTGGTCTAAGAGTACAATTGGCCACATTTTTTATTATTATTTATTTTATTTATTTATCCTTTGTCGACTGGGTTAGTGGCTTCTTTTCAGGGGAGACACAAGATGGTAATTATACTACTAGGGGAACTTAACCACTCCTTTTGTATAAGTGACGTGGGAATCATACATCCACCTGAACTACCATCCACTCAGGCAGACTGGGCCTCAGTTTAATGTCTCATCCGAAGGACGACACACTCACGAGTGCAGCAAACCCCTCTTGCTGCACTGCATTGCGAGTGTCACAGACAGCAGTGAACATTCTTCCTTGTTCTGCCTTCAAGTGACAGCAGAAAGGCCACCTTTTGAAACACTGCTTAAGAAATGCTCAGAATTTTATTCTCTGGCTACCACTTAGGCCTTAAACAATACTCATTTTGCTTAAGCATCTTAAATTCAGAGTTCAAGCTACCTTCCTACCCACTTACTGACTGCTTTGTTTTATTGAATGTGTAGCAGTACCTGTTGCATGTGTCGATGTTTTGTGCCTTTGAAACTGGGCTGTAATAATAATCCGTAACTGGGTTAAGAATTCCTCTACTAACTTGCCCATACCATCCTCACACTGTTTTTTACTGAGCTACACAAAAACACTACTGCAGCATACAGACAACTAATTTTTGTGTGGTAGCAGGCAGAAAGCTAGCTTCTTACAATCAAGGCCATGTCAGGAGATACACCCCAGAAGTTGACACTGTTGTACAAGGACAGGCGAGAAGAGATCTCAAAGAGACAAGTGATATGTTTCCATCTGGCATAGGGAAGCTGTGAATTATTTTGCATTCCAAGTCTATTTAGCCATGTATCTAAATGGTAGGAAAATCAGGAATTAATCATGATTCTACATCAGCCTTTGTGCATATAGCACTATCCTAAATACTGCTAGTGTGTCAAAAAAGAAACTTCAGGGTATATGGGACTATTTTATTCATGCTGCATTAAAAAAGTACAAAAATAGTATACGAAGGACTCCTCTATATAGAGGAAAACTATCCATAACATTCACTTGAGAATTTCCTTCAAATTGTAAAAATAAATAAATATATATATTATTAGCAACTCAGTGACACTATTTTAAGGATAACCCTTAAGCTTGACTATTTTCTCAGCCTACTCTCTTTCAGGAAATAGTCTATTTTCATAAAATACATGGTTTTGTATGTTTCTTTCCAAAGTAGGTTAAAAAAAACTGTCCCAATCACATGCTTTGTGCAGTCAGACCTACAAAAATGACTGCAGAGAAGCTTAAGATATTTAAACTAAACTTCCAAACATTGTGTTTTGATTGCTTTTATAGTAAAAACATGCATATACCCCAAGAAATCAGCTTCTTGTAATGACAAACATGTATTTGCATATGACCACAAATATGTAAGTCAAGGGTGAAGAAAGATAAATGTTAAGAATGACAGACTCAGAGGAAGAGAATCATAAGGCAGTCCCTGTTTTCAAGGCCTTGATAAAATACTTGGGCGCATGAATAAGTAAATAGAAAAGATGCTGAAAATCAGGCAGAACCTGCATGTTCACCTTCTCCATACAGAACACACTGCAGTGGCTAAACCTGTAAGAAAACACAAGATGCAGTTGTTTTACTGCTCGTCAACCAAAGCAGGAAAACATTTCTATACTGAAAAGTTAAGGAGTGGAGTTATAAGCCAAACAGTGGAAATCCCTGCTAAATGTGGCCCTCAATTACAGTACATTTCTAACAGACATTCAATTTAATTATAGTTAGATATAAATATGCATCCAGTCTTCTCAGTTCTTGGGTCAGGATACCAGCCTGCCTCATTCAGGAGAAACAACATCATAAAACACCAGAGCTGCTAAAAATATGCAGTTTACCAGAAAAATTCCTTTTTGTTCTGTGTTCACAGTATTCACCAAGGGGAGGGGACATGGTTCATGCCTTACAAGCAATGGAAGCGAAGTTTAGATTAAAATTTGATTCCATCATGTCCCTCAGGGGAACACATGAGTTATTCATATAGTTTAATGTGATGGAATGTTTTGATATTTACTTAAAGTTTATTTATGACTGAGGGTAACTCTTAAGTAAGACTGTACAATTTGTGTGAAGAAATATATTACCAAAATACCTCACGAAGTTAAGGAGGGCATCAGTTAGGTGGAAGAAATTGATATAAATACAGTAGCATTTGAAATGGTTATGTTTGGTTCTCTTAGAAAGATTTAATGCCAAAGAGCTACAGAATATATATATATATTTATTTATTTTTTTTTTTTTGGGACCAACGATGTGATTTATGTTTGATTTTTTTAATATAGGGTTACCACCTGTCCCACTTTGCGAGGGGACAGACAGTCCCTCTTTGGGCAGCTGTTTCCTGCAAAGAAATCAAACAAATGGCAAATGTCCTGAGATTTTAGGACAAACATATTTTGTATATTTTACGTAATAGTTGCATAAAACAGTTATTCTGTATGTGAAACACCTAAATGTTATAAGAAACAGAATAAGCAACTAAAATGCTTTAAGGATAAGCTTTTATTTGATCAAAAACCTGAAGTTTTGTCCTTTGTACTGGCTGTGAGTATGTTTTGCCCTGCAAAATCTGACGTTTGTACAAAAATGTCCCACTTTGGGCATTTGAAAAGGTGGCAACCCTATTTTAATAAGTGCTGACATTTTTTTTTTTTAAGTAGTGTGGCATTTTCCTTCCCCATAAAGATCTCCAGTGACAGACCAAACCATCTCACTGAAACTATGGGACAAGCTCAGACTCTTGTTGAAAGGTGCTACAGAAGCTCTCCCCATCCGGAGCAGGGCTGGGAATTTTACTCTCACCCGCTGATAATTTCAAAAGGGAAAAATAGCCTGCACGTCATTCTAAATATCAATGAGTTCAAATAACATGCCGTGTAAGCTTGGCAGTAGATGGTGACTCTGCACAGAAGATGGTATCCATAGGACACAGATGACCTTTTTTATTTATTTTTTGCTAATTTTTTCCCTCACTACTGAATTCAGATTTCCTTACGCTTGCACACTATGCCCCTGCTTCTGCAGCTCTTACTCTTTAGCAGGCTCCCTGGTGTGGCATACGCTAAGAGGTCTCCCTACTGGGAGAGCAATTTCACACAAGTGTCTCTAGCTATGCTCCATGCACAAATTCTAGAGACTTCATCCGCTGACAGCTCATTTCTGAATGAGGTGCCATCATAATGAATTGATGATTATCTTATGCAGGGCCATGAAGTGAAGCTTGACGGGAGTGCCTGCCTGGCTGTAGTGGCCTCACCTCCTACACCCACCCACCCCAGCATGGCAACTTTCTCTGAGCCCCAGCCTCCACCAGGGCTCCATGAGAAGAACTGCCCAGGATGCTCTCTTTCTCTCCCTAAGGATAAGCTTGCCCATCCTCCCATGCCTACACCATCAAGCTCCCTGGGCTGCTAGACAAACTTAGGTCAGCTAGGCCCTACTCAGGGCTTTATCCCTCAGTTCCAAATGGTGGATGATTTTTGGCATATCAAGGCTTTGTGTTCACACAGAAGGTTCTTCTAGTTTGCTTTGGACTGGCATCACTTCTAGAACAAATTGTTGTCATTTGGGCTTTCTTCATTGCCCATAGTATTTACCAAAGTGTTGGCCAAAGCCTTCCAGTAAAAAGCCCTCTGTGTTTCCCAACTAGCATGACTGATTGCTGGTAGCATCATCCAGAGATTTCAAGGAAACATCCCTTGGCTGGAAATTCCTGTGTTTGCAGTCCCACAGGATGACCATAATCTGGGAAAAGTTTTATCTGGTTCCATCACAGTGGGCTGTCTTTAAAGACTCAGTGATAGATGCTCTTCAGTGCTTGTCATTCCTGCCCTTGGAGAATGCCCAGGGACTAATGATGCTGTTAGTCTAAGTGAGAGCACAACACAAGGTCTAGGTTTGGACTTCCTTGTGGCATCTGGTCTAGATGGCTGTCACTTTCTTCACACTGCTGTTTGCATGCCTGATGATATGGATGCTGCAGTGCACTGCAAGGTTTCAGTGGCTGTAGATCTTTTTGTGATTCCAGACACTTCCTTCCAGACCTTAAAGTGGTGGACAACCCTCACCAACCTAGTGGTGGGCCTCCTATTTCTGTAACTGAAACTATCTCAAGTTCTAATGATGGAAGTTTCACTGGTGGGGTGGGAGGTTCACCATGACTACAGTACAACTCAAGATTTACAGTTCAGTTTCAAGTTTATTTAGGTGTTTCCACACAAAACGGCAATAACAAAAAAGGATTTACAAAGAACATCTACTAGTACATATATAAGCATGTAAAACAAATTCTTACTAACAATTAAATTAATCTCACACTACCCAATGGGTGACACTTTTTAATGTTCAGTCTCCCCCGGAAAGGGAGATCCTCATCAACCAACATGACCTTCAAGTAGCCTTCCAGGCTTGAAGGCTTTGGAGACAAAGCTTCTTCTGTGCCTGCTCATTGTTAGATCATTCTCCCTAAATCAGCAAAAACTACACTATTCAAAATACAACTGGAAACTGGAATGTCAAGTAAAGAAAACAAAATGGGAATATATGTAATTAGGGTTAACTTCCTCTATGGCCCTATACCCACTAACTTAAGTATACCTCCTCTGAAATTGCATTACATGAATTTTTTTCTTCTCAAAGGTTGCTCAGTGTCATAACTGATTTGCATTTTAGGGGTGTGGGAGTTTCCCCTGCAAAATTTTAAGGTGTAATTATAACATATGACAGGTTGAACACAAATGCATTTCTGCAGACTTGCATTCTTCTGAAATATACAACATTCACTGGTGTAGTTTCAGTAGCATGGAAACAGCAAGCAGGTTTTCACAAGTCATATTTACCATGTCCAAACAGACCCATATGATTAGAGATCGAAGCGCATTGTGTGGTATGTAAACAAGTAATGGGCCATATGAGATGCAATGCATGTCTGGCAGTGGACATAGACAGTAGCATCAGTGGGCATAGACAGCAGCATCAGTTTCTCACTGGTTTATCTCTGGTGAAGTATACAAGCTGCTTCTTCAGTCCTCCTGGAGTTGCAATACTGGATGCCATGTCTTGTCAAGATCTTCCAGAAGTGATGCACTCAGGTCAACCTTTTTACCATGAGTGAATTACAGGATGAACTGCTCCCCATATACTACTCAGTGCAGCACTGAAAGTGGTGTTTGGGGATGTTTTTTTCATCCCACAGAATATTCTGCTAGTTCAGAGTCCAGCACAATTGTCTGTCTTCCATTCCCACTGATCCCACACTTCATCATATAGTTCAAAGAAAGACCAAACCAAATTCCCACTACCTCTTTACAGCCATGGACGGTGTGGTTTCAGGTACAAAGGCACTTTACAATAGAAGAAACTATGAATCCAAGCCATGGATGTCCTCCATACTTAGGGTGGCAACAAGCTCCTTATGTAGAAACTTTAATCACCAAGAACCTACTGCAAGTTGTTTCAGAAGTAACTGAAGCTTCCAGGAAGCCATCCACCATAGAAGGCCTATATCTCAAACTGGAAATCCCCCATTAAAACTTGCTGGTTCAGCAACACTGAACTTTGTGTCTTGGAAAACTTTCTTTCTGATGGCCATCTGTTCTGCTCAAAGGACCTCACAGATGCAGGCTCTCATATGAAGGGTATCACATTTTGTTTTATTGTTTTTTTTTTTTTTCACAAGAGTCAGATGTCCCTTTGGACTAATTCACATTTAAATGTCCCTGAATCAGCCAGTTCTTTTCCCTTTTTTTTCACTGGCAAAACAGAGGCCCAGACAGAAAGAGTTCATCACATCCTAGATTAGTACCACCAGTGCAGATTTTACCTAAACCAAGTGTGTTTAGAAGACAGAATATTATTAATTTCTTTTTCTCACACCTGGCAGGCAATTTCCTTCAATCTATATCATCTTTTGCCATTAGGCAGCTAATCACCCAGTGAACAATACTGCAGTAAAAGTCTCTCAGCTAGATGCATGGTTGCTGCTGGTGCTTACTTACTCCAAGCATGGCTGCATTTCGCATGTCTAAGCTGTGGAAACGTGGTCTTTGGTGCACGCATTCACAATGCATCAGTACCTAGACTTCAGTTCCAGGGCTAAAGCATCATTTGGTATAACTTTACTTCAGTACTCAGCTGTCTTCCTGATTCTACCATTGGCTTACTGCTTGGGATTCATCTTAATTGTAGGACCTGTCAAAGATATCTTCCAATTTCTTATAATGGAAATTGATAATGGAAATTGATCTATGAAAGGACTCTGCATGGTGACAGGTCGCAAACACCATCCCATCATGCACCTCAGCATAGACAGCCCCTCCTCCAGTCTTGCCTGCTATTAACTAATCATACACTTGTTAGTAGTGAAGGTGTCAAATCTTCACTGTTATTTCTTGATTTGCATGAAGTGGTTGAAGAATGAACTAGCTGGCTCAAGGGCACATTTAAGCAGTTAGTGCTTGACATTACTACATATGCTGTTACTGACCATACACACGCCGGAGTATGGGATCTTCGGAGGAAAATGCTGAACTGTGACTGGAAAAGAGACTGAACCCATTCAAAGGATCAATCAAAGAGGGTCCTCTCACAGATCAGTGAGCAATACAGTAAAACAAAAATGTTAGATTGAGTTCTTATCAGTCTCTATTTCCTTTCTCTCTGTCCTGATCAACATTTTTCACTGTGTTTCAAATGCAGCATGTAATGTTGCCCCGTTTCACATATGAACAATACCAAGCAAGCAGTCATGAGGACCGTGAGATGCCTAGCCATATACACCCTGAAGCTGTCGCAGTTAAAAGTTCATGCCTCCCTTTTCAATTACTTAATAGTACTTACCTCCCAAATTGAGCAGGGTTGTACATGACAGTCCTGGTATAAATTTCTGTCTGTCCATCCAGTCATCAAGCAAAGCCTTAAAAGAAGTCAAAGTATTACTTTGATCTGTAGTGGACATTTATTAATTGGCTTGGAATACGCTGAGTTAGCAAGTCTCATTTGTTTGTATAGATTTAGGTCTCTAGTGCAGGTGTTTGTACAGCCTTTGGCTTTGCAAAGAAAAAGAAGCTCAAACAAGATTGGGTCTTTCATGGTTTGAAAAGTAAGATGGATCACCATGGAGCAGCCTGAGCTACAAAGTATAAACAGAGTTCTGTTAATCTATCAGGACAGTTGAAAGATTTAAGGCCTTTGATTTTTTGGTACGGTATCTTTGGGGTCTTTCTAGTTGAGCAATATGTTTTGATTTATACATACCAAAAGGGGCACTGTATTCAATGACTTGCCTGATAAGGGAAAAGTAGAAGTGTCAGGATGACTTCTTTGGATCTTGACATTCCCATAGAAATTAACTGGTCCAGATAGAAGGATTTTCTGACTATGATGGAAGCAGAATGATTAAATGAAAGAATTGTCCACCTAAGTACCCAGCTCTCTTATAACCATGTCTATCTGAAGGGGAATACCATTTAAAATAAACAAGGTGAAAGCAGCTTTTTCACCAAATGCTTAGTGGGGCTCTATAGCTTAGAGAGTCTTGTAAATTAGGGAACATAAGTTCAAATCTCATCAGGGCCTGTGGTTTTAGGGGTTGGTATACTGGTTAATGTGCTTACCTCACAAACAAACTACAGGGTGTGATTCTCACCTTTGAAAGAGAAATTGGATAGGCTAAAATGGCCCTTGAAGACAGCTAGTCTAGTATGAACCAGTGAACTAGCTGTGGTCCGTTGCTGGATGAGGTGACAGCCAAATGGAGGAAATTGACATTCAGATAGGCATAGAGGTATATTTTGCCCTATTCTGCTTCTATCTTCCACACTGCCTCTGGGGATAAGATTAATGTTTGTCTCAGTGGTCTGAGGGTCTGGCTTAATGCTCCCAAATTGAGGATAGACTTGTAATTTGTAACTGGCCCTCAAGCGGGAGAACTATCCACCCCTTCACCCTATGCAGGAAGCATCATTCATGTATGAGCTAATGGGCATTTTATACTTAGACTTATCCCTCTTCTTTACAATTGGTCTGTGAACCCACATTATCGAGGCACCTGCAATACCTGCCCTGTGCATGCACAATGCATACGTTCATGCATGTGAAAAGGCTACCACCACCAGTTTGGCAAAGCCAAGCAAACAACATCCCTGACTGATGCTGTACAAAGAGCACCTGCTCTCTTGTAACTGCTGATACTGCAGTGATCAGACCATCTACCTTCCTGCATGGTAGTTGAGCCAGAGTCTTACATTCACTCCTGTCCTCCCTCCTTGTTGGCTCCTACATCACCTAGGTCACTAGTCAAACTACTGTCATCTGAATAGCATTTAGGGCTTGATCCCTCTGTTCCATGAAGCCAACATAATGCTTTGTATTAATGTACGTTACCGAAATGATACTTTCAAGATGCTGTAATTTACAAGAGTTTCAATGTCTTCTCTCCTTGATATCATTTTGGCAAATGGGCATAATTCCAAAACATTTTCAGAGATGTACAAAAGTAGATGTGGAATATATGCAAATCCTGTAACCTTGACTTTAACTGACAGGGTTTTCATGAACCAGGAATACCTAATGAAACTGAAGGAGTGAGAACTCTGGAAATAAACAAGATAGAGCACCTACATCTACAGTGTTTGCTGTAGGTTTGGACAACGTGTGTCAATGTAGTCTTCAAATGTTTTCACTATGTTAAAACAAAATAATGCATTATGAGCAGATGTGGGTTGTTAAGTCTGAATGCTACTTTAATTAAAACGTTTAACGTTATTTTATTTATTTATCTTTACTAAAATGTCACCCCAAGTTGCTCACTGGCATAATCACAGTTTTGTTAGAGGCTGTGCATTGAGAAGGCCTAGCAATGTCCACACCAACAAGGAACGTCAGTCTTTTTCTACAGCTAATTTATGAGGGTGAGGATATGTGGCGGTGTAGTCATGACTGATTATCAGTTGACAGAGTGATGACTGTTGTATGTCTTACTGCTAGCATAACTAGTAAGGAAAGTATAAGCAAAAGAATCCCAGGTGGCAACGTCATTTCCGCTGCTCACAAGCCCCTTACCATACACATCTTGGCACTCTATAAGCTGCACCTATGAAAATGCTTGAAGTATTTCTACTTTTGTGGTAGATACTTCCTATTCCTGGCATAGATGATTGTGTAGCGGTTACAGCACTCCAACAAAAAAAAGCAACTGGGCCAGAAGCCTGGGTTACCAGACGTTTTGTGCCATAATGAAAACATTTTCTTACTTTTATCATTGCCAGTACAAAGACAGTTTTCTCACCTTGTAAAGATAACGGTGTAAACATATGTTGTACCTCTCTGCATTCAACAGGTTCTCACAAAATACTTCATGGAAAATTCTAGCCCATTTTTTTTTTTGAAATTCAAGTTCTTTAGTTATTACTTCAATTACTGAGGCGAAGAGATCACAGAAAGGCTGTGACAGAATGCAATGCTGTAAAGGCATTTCATCTGTTTGTTGAAACAATGACTATGTGCTGCAGACTCACAGTAAGACAGCTCAGCTTCGTAATGCACTGGATAAGAATAAACATCCTGCATAGCATATGTCAAGGAAGTGATGGTGACAGTTAACTGCACGATGTTTCTCACTTTAAAGAAGGAAAAAAATCTGCTGTGAGCACAGCCCATTCCAAGTAAGAGAAACATTTCCTTCTGAATTTGTCTGCATGTCATTCTCAAACCACCACACTGAAGGAAACTATAGTAGTAGAACTAAGCCACTAGAAAGGGACACATTTATCATACATGATGTAAAGGTCATTTTAGATCAAAGGAACAGTATGCTAAAGACACTTCTGGTGCAGACAATACAATCTGAAAGAGAATAACGACCAAAGAATGACAGCATGTAATGCCCTTACCTAATGCCAAGTACCCAAGATGTGACTAAACCAAACTACATTGCATCTTTAAGGATTCAGAAAGCTGGCTTCGCTACCATAGCATTAACTGACCACACTGCTGGAAGCCAGGGTTCAAGAAATGGCAGTGAAGGAACCAACTGGTGAGATATGTTACAGCAGCCATGGACCTGCACTCCCATCACTAACAGAGAGTGTGGTATTTTTTTTTACTTTGAAGAGGCCTACTACCTATGACTGGTGGAAAGAGCTGCCAGAGCATTAACAACCACCAGCTCCGCCTCAGTGGTGTCTTAGATGTACAAGTCATAATGTGTGTACAAGTCATAATGTGTTTATGTAAAGCTCCTCAGTCCCTCCCACTCTCTACATACATACATACTACTACAGGGTAAGGGGATATAGTAATATGGGAGTGCATTTAGTGCCAGAAATAAGGCATCATCAGTGGTGGATGCTGACAGCTGGTCAGACTGGTTAAAAGTTCTGTGCAGCAGTAAGATTCACCATTTTGTCACCCTTGAATTTTTTATTCCCAAATCAGTCCTGGAATTTGTGACCACCACAACCTAACCTGTATGCCATCCCCCCAAAGTCTGCAGTTGTGTCAAATATAAATTTTCAGCACCAGAATTCTTTGTGTATGATTAAAAAAGTCTAAAGCATTATTACTTATTTTGTCAGGTGTATTTTACCTACTTGTTTACAGGTATTCCTATGGGTTCATGAAAAAAGACCACTTTACAAGAAAGGTCCAGTAGCCCAATGACCTTAAAATAACTTGTTTATGTAAAAAGATATGGAGGTGGGAGCTGATGGAATTCAATCACAGGCTTTTAAACTTCACAGCCTGACACTGTAACCTCTGTGTTGCAGTGCCACTTAAGAACAATGTCAATAGCAGTTCAGTGCAAGACATATTAGGGGCCTGCTCCCATGAGCAAAAGACAGTAGTGGCACAGAAAACTGAAATTTGTGATCTCAGCTACAGTGGTGACAATATTTTTTTTCCTAGTTTTGCACTATCCCCGAGTCTGACCATCAAGCAGTCCTTCCAATTTATCCAATCAACCTATTCTTTAACTTGGAGATGAGAAACGTATGCCTCATTCAGTCCTCTTTGGCAGGTCAGGATTGATTCATTCAGAGGGTTTTTTTTTTTTTTTTTTTTTTTTATGATCTCTGGTTTCCTCTAGGGACTCTACCCAATGTATGCACTTCTGACTTCCCCAAGCCTTTCCCCAGAGAAAGAGGTCAGCAGAATTCACATTACTGGCCCTTCTCTCCCAAGCGAGTTCCTCATTCACCTCTTAACTCTGACAAGCTCCTCTTTCCCTTCTAGTCTTGGCCAGTTACACCATCCCATCTCTGCCTGGTCAGTTCCTTACTCCTCTCCCTGGCCAGCTCTTGAATCCCCTCTCACCCAGGCCAGCTCCTCATTCCCGTCTCACTGTGGCCAGCTCTTCATTCTTCCCCCTCCCTGGCCAGTTAGTCACACCTCTCCCTCCCTGGCCAGTTAGTCACCCCTCTCCCTCCCTGGCCAGTTAGTCACTCCTCTCCCTCCCTGGCCAGTTAGTCACAACTCTCCCTCTCTCCCTCCCTGGCCAGTTAGTCACCCCCCTCCCTCTCTCCCTCCCTGGCCATTTAGTCCCCCCCCTCTCCCTATCTCCCTCCTTGGCCAGTTAGTCACTCCTCTCCCTCTCTCCCTCCCTGGCCAGTTAGTCACCCCTCTCCCTCTCTGGCCAGTTAGTCACCCCTCTCCCTCCCTGGCCAGTTAGTCACCCCTCTCCCTCTCTCCCTCCCTGGCCAGTTAGTCACCCCTCTCCCTCCCTGGCCAGTTAGTCACCCCTCTCCCTCTCTCCCTGTCCAGCTCCTCATTCCCTTCTCTCCTTGACGATCTCTTCATTCTCCGCACTCTAGAACTTTAGAAATATTTAAAACATGCGCGTCATACAACTGTGGTGCAAGTAAATGACAATCAACAAATGAAACAACAATAAACTTACCAGTAAGGTAAACTGAAAGATTAATACTCAGCATTAAGTAGTAAAAAGTTAACATACGCGATAAATATACTTCCATGAAATATGTAAGCAAAATTCAAGCTCAATCTCTTATGACCTTTACAAGCTGTTCTTTATTTTGAGGTGGAAGGAATGAAGGTCCTCTGCATCCTCATCCCACATACCCCTACCTAATTATTCTCACTCCAAAACCACACACCTTTGAAGACTAGCATAGGACATGATTTCTGTACAGTGTGAAAATATTTAAGTAGGGGCGGGAGTGAAAGCCTGCCCCAAAACAAAAATTATAAAGTTCTTGCAACAGAGTTTCAGAGTAAAGCAATGGAGTTAGTCACTTGTTTATTTTTAGAGTGCAGATATCCAAAATAACCCCACTGTCCCTCCTACTACCAATGTGACCTAAACATAACATGGTAAGATGGTGAAAACTAAGTTATCATATTAGCAGCGGGGTGGGATTCTTAATTTATGTCCTGCACTTTCTTCTACAAGGCCAAATCAGTATCTACTTCTTATACTGAAGGTAGTTGTGTGTGTCTATATATATATATATATATATATATATATATATATATACATATATATATATATATATAATGTATATATATGTATGTATATATATGTATACATATATATATATATATATATATATATATATAGATCTAGGACATTTCACAGAAACTCAAATTAGTGGTCACTTTTCATCGAAAGCTCAATTCGCCGAAAACACAATTCACCGAAACACATTTCACTGAAAGTTGTATATGGCCTTGTCCCCACTGTAGTGCGACCCTGGAGTTAGTATATACAGTAGGGGGTGTGGGGACATAGCCCCCCATATTTTAAATGTTTTGAACTAGTTACATGCATACTTGCAATTGCAATATATCACTCTTATCCAAACATGATATATACTTAAAATATGTGGGGGGGGGGCTATACCCCCACCCCCCTACATATATATACATATATATATATATATACATATATATATATATATACATATATATATATATATATATATATACATATATATATATAGATATATAGATATATATATATATATATATATATATATATACACACTAACTCCAGAATCGCACTACAGTGTGGACAAGGCCATAAATAACTTTCGGTGAAATGTGTTTCGGTGAATTGTGCTTTCGGTGATTTGTGTTCTGTCATTTGAGCTTCGGTGAAATGTCCTAGCTCCATATTTATATATATATATATATATATATATATATATATATATATATATATACACACACACATACACACACACACATATACACACGGATTCACTTTAGAAGCTTGAAATACTGAAATGTCGAAATTCAGTACTTCGAGCCCATAAAGTGGAATCCTGAAAAGAGAGAAAACCCACAAGTGCGAAATTGAAAACCTCGAATACTGGAGGTTTTGAATTTCGCGCTTCGGCTGTGGTTATGGATTCAGTTAAGTGTTTGTGTGCGTTAAGGGTTTTGGGTAGGGGCTGGGGTGTATGTTAGTGTGTTTTGTTGCTGTGATGTGTGCGCACGAGCAGAATGTAGCTTGTGTGGTGGTGTTTTGTGGGTGTTTGTGTGTATTGCAACCTTGCAGTTAGAATATTTAAGTAGGGGAGGGTGGAATGGGGCTTGCCCCCCTGCTTTTATGTAGTAGAACGCTTGTGTTTGTGTGTGGGGAGGATGGTGTGTGTGTGTGTGTGTGTGTGTGTGTGTGTGTGTGTGTGTGTGTGTGTGTGTGTGTGTGTGTGCAGTAGTATCGCGAAATTCAAAATCTCCAGTGTGCGAGATTTTGAATTTTGCGGTTTTGAGTTTTCTATGTTTTAAAGATTCGACTTTACAGCTTCGAAATACTGAATATCGACATTTCAGTATTTCGAGGATGTAAAGTGAATCCATACATATACATGCATACATACATATGTATCTATGTGTGTGTGTGTGTGTGTGTGTGTGTGTGTGTGTGTGTATGTATGTAAGTGCATTCAAGTTCACTGCCATATGTATACTTCCTGCAAGATGCTTTGTCGTCATGTCCACCAAGCTTTCTGCTTGTCTTCTATTTATAGGAGAGCTTTCATTTGGTGATACTCCTGTGGTACGAGTAACTCCACCCAACATTAGTGCATTTATATCCATTTGTGCATACACACACACACACACACACACACACACACACACACACACACACACACACAAACACAACACACAACACACACCAAAAATATTGGGGAGTATAAAGACCCAATATCAGGGACAATTTTTAAATATTATTGTAATTCACTTAAAAAGCTAGTAGAGCAACAGGTTTTGCTTCTGTACAATAAGTATAAAACTCTGATGTCTGGCATTATTGTCTGTAATCCTATGTGATTTACCAGAAAATCCAAAATTTTACAAGAGGAGAGGTAAAAATTTGAGCCACAATCAGGGTCATTATATAAAATTCTGGACAATTAAAAGGTATAGTTCTCCAGCCAGTTTACCTTCTCATATGTGAAACACACAGACCTCTATAGAATGCAGAATCATGCATGGATGTTCTGTTCCTGTGCCATCAGTTTAGCACATACAGGTGTTTTGGATACTGCAGTATGTTCACACTATGCTCTCTGAGGAAGTATACTTCATAGAAAGACCTAGGACCGTCAGGAATGGGTTAATATTTTTTATTACCAATGTAAGTTCTCAAAACTGATTAAGGCTGCAGAGTAATTAAACTCCTTCCAAGTTACTAATAATAATAACAGCTTGTTCATCAGAGGTGCATAGTTGTTTGCACAAATGCATCTCCATGTTGAACATACAAGTACATCACATATCATTCAAGTGTTGTTTTTTTTTCTGCCACATTCTTTTGTAGGATTTGGGACTCTCCACTGCAGCAAGATTCTCCAAAGAATTATCATGCCTTAATACTGGTGGTGTTTAACTTCGCTGGGATGGAGACACAAGCAACTAACTCCCTTTTACTGGTGAAATATGAGGATAGCCATAACTGCTGCTAGTGGTAACAGCTTTGCTAGCTTGGTTTACAGCCTCATCTTGTGCGTGCTGTCATCAGTCCTTGTAGTCTGGGCAGGTGATACAGTATAGCCTATAGCAACGTATCTGCCACTGGTCCTAGGATGGCTGTATATCCACACAAACACACACAAACTGCCAGGCTGCTGTTGTCATGTCTGTCTCCCTGGGGATCTGATGGTCTGCAAAAGACTAGCACACTCCCCCTCACCCCCTGGGAAACATGAGCACGTACCTCTTCAGACCTTTCTCTCCCTGGACCAGCTCAAACAAGCACCCAGGCTGCTAGTCAAATTCAGGTCACCTGGATTCTAGACGGAGCTTTATCCTTCTATGCAAACAGATCAGATCAAACATTATACTGATGAGTAATGTCGTCGTTAAAGCTTTGCACTATGGAACTAGTATGAATTAGCACAAATTACTGCTATGAAAAATTAGAACTATATTTTTTTACTCTTGCCAGCAGATCTGCAAAAATAAAATAAGTAAGCATGCTGCCCACTGCTGGTTGACATGTTCTGTTATCATCATGGGAGTTTTTCGTTTAAAAGCATGGAATACAAGAGGTTATTTTTCCTTATGATTTTCAGAAGCTTTCAAAACATATTCATTTTCTTGCACCTGCCCAGTAACCGTCTGCAATTTCACAGCTATAACTTGTTACAGTGGAAAAATAATTACATGGTTCATGACTTTTTTCTGCACACTACTAAATATTCAAAGGTTACTAATTCTCATACCATTTTTGTTACATGGTTAGATTTGGATTTTACCTTCTGGCAAACAGCAACAGTTATGATTGGGTAGGGGTACTGCAGGTTGGACTTATCTACTTCATCTATGAAGTTTGTTTGCTCTAAAGTTGAAAAAATATATTATTCATTATACGTTTGTGTGTGCATGTGCATGCATGTCTGCATGTTCGCATACATATATGCATATCAATATATGATTATATGATGAATCCAAAACCCAACATCTAATACAGGTATTTTAAACAGCATTACCCATAACCTTACATTTCTAAATATGCTAATCACAAACCAGGGAAGAAAAGGAGAACTTCCTAATCCCCAACATAATTCTGTCTGTTTATGACTGTCATTCTTCATTGAAAGGGGGTATTGACAAAAAAAAGGCCTGATGATTTTGCCTTCAAGCATGTTAGGACTGACACTTTATATTAAACATATTGCAAATACAAAATTACAAGTATCTGTACATATATATGTTGACCTGTGAATATTTATGTAATATTTAAGTATACACAAATGTTTATCTGCATATCTGTACCTATATATGAGCACATACATATATGTATACATAGATGTAAGTATATGTATGTACACAGATACTCCCTACACATACACAAAGCATTCTATCTATTCTTGTAATTATTCTTGTAGTTAAAGTACTGCTAACTAGCCACAAAAATAAGCATTTATGTTTCTCCAAGGGTATTTTCCTCTCCTAGAAAGCTGCTCAATTAATTTTACGTGAGCTTTTTTACACTGCAGTTTCACTACATGCACACTTTATACGGTCTGACCCCCTGCAACTTTTAATCAGTAAAATCAGCTAAACCTCCCTCCCCTGTAACTTTTGTTTTAACTGAAACAGAATGAACTACTGATATGAACACCTTGCCTCTCAGCTGGTCAGATACTGAACCAGTGTGCAACAAGCGAGATCCAAATCAGCTGAAGTTCTACAAGGTCTCAAGAGACTGCTGAATGCAACTGATAGTAATAACAGCAAAATAATTTATAAAAAAAAGTCCTCTGCAGTGAGTAAATAATGGCATTTCTTCTTCTGAAACCCTTGACTTGGCATAATTCTGAAATCTTCCCAGCTGATAGGCTCTGGGGTTCCCATGCCTTCTGCTGCATAAATCCCAGTGGCACATACTGGGTAGGGTATGCATGCTCAGCTGCCACACTTTATAAAGTTTACAGCCCCCCCTCATGCACTGAGTGAACACAAACAAAGGCATAAAAAAGTGCACACAGGAAAATCCATCTACAGATGCTGGATTGGGAGGATGTCCAAGCAGACACTGATATCGTGAGGGTAATAAATACCCTTTGTAGACAGCATTTCCATAGATGAAATTATATGCTCCATATTCATCTTTTACATCAGACTTTGGCTGCTGACAAGTGGGAACAACCACAATCAGAATAAATTAAATCTGTCTGGAAGACCAAAAAGCGAGTTAAGTCCTGTAGCACTGAGATGCCAAAGAAAGCCCCACTTCCTGCAAGAAATGTACCGAACAATAAAGTTTATTGAATGCAATTAACTGTAGACTATGTAGCTATGACACACATGCTCACAATGGAGACAACACTGAGGCAAGCACTGGAAGCAACAAAATTAATTGAGTGACAACTATTAATGGGTGGTTGGCCAGCTGGTAGTGAAAGAATGCATTAGCAATTTTCTTGGGCAGGGTTGGGTTACCACTGCAAGGGTTTCTTTTAACTAGTATCAAGGAGAAAAACAAATGGCCGATCTTCCTGAACATCCGTACTCTCTACAGGGCACACTCAAGATATAAATTCTCCCTCCTCTGAGCAATGCACAGAGAGAAAAAAAAATGTCTTCGGTAGAAAATTTGGATTAAGCCTAAGGGGTTCCCAATCAGTGAGAAAATCTAAAAAGGGGTGCGTACCTCCTAGATCCTGCAAGCAGAGAAGGCTACTAAAAGCAGCGTCTTCTAGATGGCCTAGTTGTGCAGAAGCAGGATACCCATCTGTGAATAACTGACAAACTAACCAATGATCTGGGCTGCTGAATGATGAACTTTGGAGGCAGGCTTGAGCAGGTGGAGGCCAGCTTACTTAACTCAGGGAAGGAATAGAAAAATGTTCTGCTGCTGTAATGCCCCTGGAGAAAGATCATGGAGATATTCAGAACAGCCTAAGCAGTAAGCAGCAGAAGGGATATAAGATGAATTGTGCTGCTTATTTGATGCATGTTGGCTTGCATCACTACATACCACTGTCAGGCGTGGGATGGAGGAAGATAAAGTTGTTGTTCGTCTTTCGGCTTTTTCCCGGTAAGGGGTCGCCACAGCGGAACTCCAGTCCGCTAATGATTGGCAGTAGATTATTACGAAACGCCGAGGTGCCAGCTCGACACCCAACCTTCAACGAAGGCACACCCATTTACGCATGCATGTCTTTTCAAACGCTACCCAACCGCGGGGAGGACATGCATACTCCACACAGAAGGCACTCCCAATCCAAGCTGAGAATCGAATGGGAGAACCTCTTGCTGTGAGGTAACAATGCTACTGTCATACCACAGCAGCATTTTATAAAGTATAAACCAAAAACCCAGCAGGAACCCCAGTTTGATGAGCCAATGTGACTCCAACCTCTCATTGCTAGGAGTAATCTGCAAATCTTGTCAACCACTAGGCTTACCTCTGAAAGGAAGGGTTCACCTAATAATAACCAAGTCAGGGTACCAATCTGATGACCAAAGGAGCTGAGGAGTATCTGAAGGTGAGGTAATGGACCTTCATGTCATAAGGACTTTGATGATCAAGATAGCTGAGGAGAATCTGGAGGTGAGGTAATGGACCTTCATGTCATAAGGACTTTGATGTCAGTGGCAAAAACTAATTAAAAAAAATCTTCCAAGAGGTGAAATTCAGAGGTCCTGAATTACATAATTCACATGGTAGGAGATGCCCGCGGTAGTGGTGCTGTGATAGTGTTGTCACCTCACAGCAAGACGTTGCTGCGTTCGATTCTCAGCTAGAGCGTCTTCTGTGTGGAGGCATGCGTGAATTGGGCGTGCCTTTGTTGAAGGTTGTGCGTCAGGGCTGGTAACTCGGCACATAAAAATCCACTACCAAACATTAGTGGACCGGAGTTCCGCTGTGGTGACCCCGAAAGACACAACAACAACAACAACATGGTAGGAGATGAGCAAGCCTGTCAGCCAAGAACTTCAAGTCACAAGGAAGGTGAAGGGCTCTTCAATGGTTGGCAAAGATGTAGAATTCCCCAGAAGAGTGCTAGGCCTAAAGATTTGCCTTCCATGAGGTTATGATATCCAGTCACACCAAAAAACAAGTATCATGACTGTGGAATAATTCAGAGTCAAATAAAACTCGTGACTGACAAGGGTATGTATCAACTGCAAGCTAAACAATTAGTGCATTTCATGATACCTCCAAAACGGAGACAGTCTTCTCCTTTGACGAATAAGTCTGGAGAATGCATGGTCTTCTGGCAGCTTCAACAACCTTAGAGAATCTACAGGAAGAGAAGCATTGCACTGAAGGGAAACTGAATGCTCCTCCAAGGATGGGGGTACTACTTTGGCTGTGCTGAGAAATTTGTATGTAATGAGTGGCCCAAAAGCCAGACATCACACATTTCTCAGCTGCCAATAGGCAGAAGGAAGAATATTTCACATTTTCCTCTCTGTGTTTTCCTATTAAGTATGAAATTAGAGCAAAAGGCGGGAAAGCATGGGAGAGAGTATTCACCATCCATACAGTCATGCCCTGCTGAACCAAGGAGAAAAGGCAGATGTTTCCATTGTCCTAAGTGGCCATATGAAGACCCTTTAGCTGTTCCAGTCCCAAAAGAATCTAATACTGGATTCCTTTCTTCTCCACTCCAAGATAGGTTTATAACTGTGACTGAGGGAGTCTACCTGCAACTTCACTTCTATTCGATTTGAACCACTGCAAAAGCGATGACCTACTGTATGGCCCAAACCAGATCCATCCTTCCTCTTTACATACCAGTGTTTCATCCTGTTTCTTCAGGCCCCACACCATGGCTTGATAGGAGAGATAAGGATTCTAGTCTAAACTTCCCTAAGAATGCTAAGGTGAAGAACACCATTTGTACCTCCAGAAAGTTTGAAAATTTCTTCTGGGTTATGTACCCCCCCCCCCCCCCCCCTGAACAAGAGAAAAAGTGTAGTGAGATTCCAAAGCCAAAAATGAAATATCCATTATAAGGATCAGAGTTGGGTTTGCCTGCAAGAAGAGAAGGCTTGTAATGATATTGGATGGAATTACTTACCGATATAGAGATGAGCAACACCAGTACAGGACAATGCCAGTGTAATGGATTTGCAGCAAATGACACCTCACTGCCAGTGCAATACTGGCATATAAATTGGACTGTGACCAAGAGGACGAACAGATACAGGAAGGCCAAGCTTGGATCCTCCACAGCACACACATATTGCCAAGGCTATGATTTTCTGGGTGTGCTTTGTTGAAGATTTTGCACAAAGGTCATCTTCTAAGATGCATTCAGACAGGATTTCTTTCAGTTTGACCCCAACAGGACTTACAAACATGGAAAGCTCCAAACAAGAGTTCTTAGTAGTGGATCCCAAGACGTGGTCACCAGGAGCCAGTCATCCAGATAAGGGAACATATGAAATTTCTTTTATGACACATCCCCCTGGAGAGTCATTATCCAGAGCTTGTCACACTGGATTCACTTATTAAAGTCTAGAATGGATTGAAGAGGCCTGTCCACCTTTTTTCTTGATTTTCATATTACAAATCCTTTACTTCTTTCCAAGTAAGAAGAGAAATACAGTCTGTGCATAATACAATATATGTTTGTTCCAGGAGGTCTATAGAGACCACAGAGTGATCACTGAGTGGAAGTCCTTCATATGAAGAGGACTTAATGTTTAGATATGACTGCTCAGGACAAATCCAGAACCCACAGGTCCAAGCTAATGGCTCTCCAATGCCTCATAGCTTTGCACAAAAGACCTCCCTTCAGCAATGTGTTAGGACTAAGCCAGCATTGCCACTGGCTTCTGGAAGACTTTGCAGATGAAAGCAGGGGAAGGTAATACTACCTAATGATTATGAGCCCTCCTTATTCTACAAAGGGGGCTTCTCTTCTATATACCAGCTAAGCTTAAAAGAAGAAGAGGATGACAAGGGAGTGGTATGTGCCTGTTTTTCAACCATGTGCTTTGAAGCATGCATAAAGCATCTCCAGAAAGGAGGCGGTCAGAATAGCCTGCATTAGCTCATCCTTGAATGATGAAAGTCAGACCCGCACCATTTGCTGCTTGGCAATACCTAATCATGCTGTCCAAGCCACAGCAAGAGCACTGTCAGAGTTACAGCAGGTTATATGAATGACAACTGTGGAGGCTGTCATAAGGATCTTTTCCAGAGATTCTTTGATCCTGGAATCAAAAAGTTCAAACCGCTTTCACATAGCCTGGTCTACAGCACAAGAATGAAAGAAAGACAGAAGCCAGATAATCAAGGTCCTAAAGGCCGAGATTGGTAGAGAAAAGTGTCCCTTTGCCCACCCTGTCCAAGGTCATAGACCCCATATACAGGGGCAAGAAGGAAAAGTTTTGGTCCCTGGTACTTCTTCTTGAGTGAAGCAATCGTGTAGGAATCTAAGGGATGATTAGTCAGGGCGTGGCTCCAATCAAGCAGGGGGTTACAAAGGAACTGTCTTTCTAGTGCAAAGGGAGAAAAATCTACATGCTTCCTGGCTGAGAAAATAACAGACACGGGTTTGAAAAAGGGAGTGACCCAAAACTCCTTATTGTTCTTTAGACAATAGTTTAGCTATTACTGGGGAAAAGGCAAACAGACAAAAGGCTAAATCTTACGGGACTTCACAACTCTCAAAATGTCCCAAAACATACCTCTCTACTGCTGTAGATTTTCACAGAATGCCTAGATTTTCAACTCATGTTTTTGGTCTGTTCCTCATAAGATTTGTTTTTTTTTTTTTTTTTGGCAATTCAATTGAGGACTGAGGTCACTAAATAATGACAAGTTCAGTTTAAGGCTTCATATCCCTCAGAAAATGCACGTTATTGCAAATGTTGTTATTCTATCAACTTTAAGTTTGTAAGAGCAATATTTAAAGTCTACCCTTGACCTCTGTCCACCCATTATTTTTGGCCTTGTCCAGATTTCTTGTACTAAAAAGGTTGACAGGTATGTACCAAAATAATGGTCATTTGGAAGGGGTTATGGGAAAAGTCTCATTATTCTTCAAAGTTTCTGAGAAAGACCTCATAATCCTCAGAAGTGTTATTGAAGGGGAAGAAAACTCCTTTAATCCTACATCAATGTGTGGCCTGGGTTTATCGAACATGCAAAGTAATAAGTGAATAGTAGATGAGTGTTACACATCTCGTAAGTGGTCCACATGGGGGTGCATCTTGGAGGCAGTATCTCCTGCTGAGAGGCCTGCATGAGGCCTATAATGGACACCAAACTATGCTCTATAAGGTTGCACTTCTCCATCCAAAAAAGGACAAACCTATCAGAAGCTAAACAGGGCATGAAAATCCAATGTGTGGATCATCCATGTGACCCATCTGCCATGGATGGACTCATGGGAGTCTCTTCATCTCTAGCCATGGGCATTTCTCAACTCGGGACAGGCTACAGGAGTGCATGCACATTCTTGAGATTAATAATGGCGTTTTTGTTGGAGATTCAAGTTACCATTTTGTGAGACAGTCATGTGTGGATAAGCTCTGGTTGCTTCACAGTGAGAAGGTCAGTGTTAACATCATTATATGACCCTTCCCCCACAAGGTGGCTGCAAGTAGGTGCATCTCTTGCACATCTCTCATTGTCATCCAGCAAGGGGTATGAGATCAGCCACTCCTGACCTTGTGAAATGAGGTATGTTCAATATCTGGCCACTTGATTTGCTTCCTTCTCTCTTATATACCACACTAACTCATGTCTCCAGAAGAACCATTCTGCTGGTCACTGGAGTGACACCCTCCTCTTTTAGGGCCAATGAGGAATGCTTCAAGATTTTCACATCAGATTCTGAGGATGAAAGAACAGAAGTTTTGGCACTATTGGCAGTATTTTGCATTGTGCGCCTCTCTTCGGCAAAATAAATTGTGCCGGTGTGGTTCCAGCTCATGAATTGATGAGTGCAAGAAAAGTGATGAAGATATGTGTAATCTAGGCATTAAATAGGAAGACTTCTCAAAATCATGTCATGATCAAAATCTAAATTGCGTGAAAGTCAGAAAAGAATTGGGGGAGCAGAGGAAAAGCCCTCAACTAGCCTGACAAATGATGTCATGATGTGAATCAGCTGAATCTGACTGCGGAGCTAAAGAAACTCCACAGCTATGACAATATTGAGATATCAGAAAATGAAATCTCAGAAGTTACCTACTGTGCATGGCCTCAGAGGTTAGATAAGCATGTTTTTCTAGATTTGGAAGGCCTTCTTATAATTGCACTTAAATCAAGCAACAGAAAGTAAAGGCAAATGCCCCAGCTGATACACCTGCTCATATCCACTAAGTTATTAAGTGTTCTGACATAGACAGCTTCATCTCTTGACTTTCTGATCTGAATTCTAGCAGGGTCAACTTTCTCTCTGTCTCTCTCTCTTTCTCTCCCACTCTTTACAGAAAATTTCCTCTGTTGATTTACAGATCAAAAATAAAGCGATTAAGCTGGATGCAACACAGGTTTAATTTAGCTTCCCACTGCTTAATGTAATACATGAAAAACATCTTCAAAATGTTATTATTCAGATATAGAGCATCACCCTGGTACATAAAACATTCATGCTCAAACTCACTTTTTCATTCTCTAACATCAGAAAAAGAAAAAATTCAGATATGAAGATGTCAGGATCATGTTCCTCACGAACTTACATTTGGAATCAGGCCTAACATAGCATCTTTATTTGCCTTAATCGGTCTCATGCTTCAGGATGTGCAGACAGATCTGTATATGGGATAACGGACTAAAATGACAAACCAGAATTAGCCACAAATGGCTAGCAACAAATATGTTCAGCAGGGTGGGAAGGGGAATACTCAGTAATTACAGCAGCAGCTCTCCAAGTTATGAAATCACTGAGGGAAGGTAACGTGAGTAGGGATAGGTAATCAGTTTACTGGGACTACTGATCAGTTTTCAGCTGGCAAAGGTGTCTGCCAGTCACAATTTGAGCAGGTAAGATTATAGTCTTATTTCCTGAACTGTCAGTGAGCCTTGTTAGCTAAGCAGGAGGGGAATGTTTCAAATGTTATATGCATTATCCGGATATTGTACATACATATATATACTGTAATATACAAGATCAGGTGCACCAAGGAAAAGAAACATGTTAAACACAAAATTCTCTCCAACTTCTCTCTACAATGTAGATGTTACTTAGAGATTTACAGATAATGGTCAATGCAGTAATGTCATATTTATAACTACTGCAACATACAAATAGCAATGGTCATTACAGGTCCACTTGTGAAGCTAAGCAAGGATCGCTGGAATAGACTGGTAATACTTGACTTCACAACAAAATTTCCTCAGACAAAACCCTTACAAAGGATCATTAATGCCAAGTATATATCTAAAGAGTTTGTTTTACTTTTCTCCAGAGTAAGAATTCCACAAGAAATCCTTAAGAACCAAGACACCTCATTTATGTCCAGAGTAATCCATGAGCTCTGCCAATATTTTAAGGTAAAAAGTACAGTTTTGTACCTACCATAAATGTAGATGTTCGAAGATCCACATTGCTGCAGTCCTTACTTATGGGTAGTCCGCGGTCCTCGGTCGGCCCGAATACCAAAGTATTAGGCTGACGTCGGTCATGGGCGTCTAGAACTGACATCAGAGCGTCAGGGTATAAAGGCGCATGACCGACGTCATATCCTCAGTCTTTTCTTGCCCCAGATGTCAGAAGGCCAAACAAGAAAGGCCACAGCCAAAAACAGAATACCTCCCAAAAACATGCCCAACAACAACCATCACCTAAAGCATAGCACCCTGTTAAACTACAGAGGGGAAAGGAGGGAGGGTAAATTGGACTGCAGCAATGTGGATCTTCGAACATCTACATTTATGGTAGGTACAAAACTGTACTATGTTCTTCATCTCACATTGCTGCAGTCCTTACTTATGGGTAGAATCCCAAAGCAACGGGAAAGGGAGGTTGGTAAAAATCATAAAGCATTAGGGGCTGCTAAAATGCCCTGTAAAATTGCAGTGGCAAATCCAGCCCTAGACTTAGAATAGAGAGGAAGGTGGTAATGTTTAGAAAAAGTATGCACTGAACTCCAAGTAGCTGCCTCCAAAATGTCTTTGTAGCTACCCCCCTTAGAAAGGCCGTGGAAGTAGCAGTAGCCCTAGTGGAATGAGGCCTGATTCCAGCCGGAATCTCCTTACCATGATGGGAATAACAGAAAGAAATACAAAACCCAATCCATTTAGAAATAGTTTGTTTTGAAACAGGTTTACCCTGTGAACCCAAGGCAAAAGAAACAAACAACTGCTGAGACTGTCTGAACTCCTTGGTTCTGCTCAAATAATAACGCAACTGCCTGTGAATATCCAAAGTATGCAAAATTTTCTCCCTTTATTTTGGGGTTTGCATAAAAAGTAGGCAAATGAATAGTTTGGTTTAAGGCCACACTAGAAACCACTTTAGGCATAAAGGAAGGATTAGTACGCAAAGATACCCTATCCTTATGAAAAATCAGGAAAGGCTCCACTGCCATGAGGGCCTGTAATTCAGAAACCCTTCTTGCAGAGGTAATGGCCAACAAAAAAGCAGTTTTCCATGACAAATACTTTAACTCGGCCGAAGCTGCAGGCTCAAAAGGTTGTAGAGTAAGCTTTTCCAACACAAAATTGAGATCCCAAGCAGGAGTAGGAGCTCTACGTGGGGGTCGTATATTCTTTTCCCCTCTAAGAAATTGCTTAAACAAAGGGTGAGAGAATAAAGGAGGGTCACAATCATAGTGAGCAGAAATGGCTGCAGCATGGACCTTTATCGAGGAGAAAGACAAACCCTTGTCCAATAACTCAGTAAGATATTGAAGAGCAACACTTAAATCAGGTTTGGAGACATCAAAGTCCTTTCCTTTGCTCCAAATAAAAAATCTCCTCCATTTATTAGCGTAAACTTTCCTGGTACTAGGCCTCCTGGCCTCCAAAATAACATTCAAAACTCGTTGTGGAAGCTGAGACCCTCCAGAGTCTAAAACTGAATATGCCAGGCTGTTAGATGCAGAGACTGAATCTTGACATTGAGGAAGTGATTGCCCTCTTGTGACAAAAGGTGCGGAATCAAAGGCAGAGGCCATGGAGGTTCTCGTACTAGACTCCTCAGTAGTGGGTACCAGTGTTGTCGAGGCCAATCCGGTGCTATCAAAATCATGGTTGGCTTGTCTTGTCTGGCCTTCAGAAGTACCTTGGGAAGAAGAGGCAGAGGTGGAAAGGCATATACATGCAGATTGTTCCAACTGAATGATAGAGCGTCCACCTTCCAAGCTGTGTGATGAAACATTTTTGTGCAAAACTTTGGCAACTGGTAATTTAGTGGAGAAGCGAACAGATCTATGTCTGGAGTTCCCCATAACACTGTCAATTTTTGAAATACATGAGGATCCAATTTCCACTCGTGAGGATCCACTATATGTCTGCTCAACACATCTGCTAAGGAGTTCTGTGCTCCTGGTAGAAACCTTGCTTGAAGACTGAGGTGTAGATTGAGAGCAGTTTCCCACAAAATCATCGCTTGTCTGCAAAGAGGGTAAGAATGGGTTCCCCCTTGCTTGTTGATGTACCACATGACAGTAGTGTTGTCTGTTTGAATCAACACCTGCCCTGGGTGAAGTAAGTCTTTGAAAGCCATCAATGCAAACTGGACTGCTAACATTTCCTTCAAGTTGATATGCAAATGTTGGAGTTTGACAGGCCACGTGTCTTGCACCCATTTTCCATTGAGGTGTGCTCCCAAGCCTTGTCCGAGGCATCTGTCATTAGAATCTGACTCGCCTCTGGCCGGGTCACAGAGAGTCCCTTGTTTAGGTGACATTCCTGAGCCCACCACAAAAACTCCTTCTGAATGCAAGGTATTATCGGAATGACAGTGTCTAGATCTTGGCAGTGCTGTGTCCATACATTTTGAGATACCATTGAAGCTTCCTCATATGCAATTTGGCATTGGGAAGCACCAGAATACAAGATGCCATGAACCCCAAGGCTTGAAGGACTGTCCTTGCAGTCAGCCTGGACCGTAGAGACATTTGATGAAAATAAAGAGAAAGGCTTCTTTGTTTGTCCGGGGTCAAAAGGCCATCTGGGAAGCTGTATTCAGTCTCACACCCAGAAAGCACATGTCCTGAGAGGGTACTAGACTGGACTTTGTTTCGTTCACAGAATACCCTAGGCATCTTAACACTGCCATCACATACTGTAGATGTTGAAGAAGTTCGTCCTTTTCCTGTGCAATAATCAGGCAATCGTCCAAATAAGGATAAATCTGTATTCCTCTTAGTCTGAAAAAGGCTATCACTGGAGCCAGAACCTTTGTGAACACTCTGGGCGCAGTAGATAAGCCAAAGGGCAATGCAGAGAACTGATAATGTAAATTTCCAGCCCGAAAACGCAGGTACCTCCTGCAACTGGGCCTGATAGGAACATGAAGGTAAGCCTCTTTGAGATCCAGAGTAACCATCCACTGATCTTTTCCCAACAGAGGCAAAAGCTGTTGTAAAGTCAGCATCTTGAACTTTGGAATGTCCAGATAAGTGTTGAGGATAGATAAATCCAAAATTGGTCTCCACGTGTTCCCTTTCTTTGGAACTAGAAACAGGCGAGAATAAAATCCTAGGCCCACTTCTGACAGAGGAACTGGCTGTATAGCTCCCATTTGAAGAAGTAAAGAAATTTGTTTGTGAGCCTCTATCCTTTGCCGAGGAGGGACGTCTGGCATGCCCTTGAAAGGAGGCATGGTATGGAAATAGAACTTGTAACCTCGGTTTATAATGTCCAATACCCATTTGTCCTGGGTAACTAAATGCCAATTTTGTTTGAAAAGAGCCAACTTTCCTCCCAAAGGAGCTGCCAGGCAGGAAGAATCTGGCAGCTGAAAATGCAGGTCATTGGGCCTGTTTACGAAAGGACTGGCCCCTGCCTTCACCAGCAGATTGAGCAGGCGAACTCCATTGTCTCGGCCTGAAGGTACTCTGAGCTCTGCCCCTACCACGCCTAGATCTACCCCTAGACTGAGAATCAGAAGAAGGGTACGTCCACCCCTTAGTAGGCCAATTTCTACTAAACTTTGGAGGTTGTACCTGCAAAAAATCTTTAACAGTCTGCATAGACTTAGCCTTGTCTTCCATTTTCTTTAAGACTGACTCCACAGGAGGACCAAACAAAACTTCAGACTGTAAAGGGGCATCCAGGATTCTAGACTTAACATGCTCAGACAAATTCTGATCCTTAAGCCAGGCGTGCCTACGAATAACTGAACCAGTTGCAGCCACCCTAGAAGAAGCCTGTAAAGCATCAAAACCACATTGCAAAGAGTGCTTTCCCACCTGTTCAGAAACATGCACTAAATCCTGCAATTCTTTACACTCTATGCCCTCTGCTAAAGCATCCATTTTAGATCTTAGCTGAGAAAGGAGGAAATTCTGATACTTCAACATATGAAACTGGCAGTTCAAAGCTCTCATCGCTAAAGTAGAAGAGGTATACACCTTCTTACCCCATCTATCCAAAGCTCTAGCTTCCTTATCCAGAGGAACCGGATTCTTAACAACAGAGACTCTAACACCCTTAGGCCCCTGACTAATAGTCTCTGGGTCCGCCTTAGGACTCTTATACAGATATTTATGAGCCTCAGGCACCCTATAATACCTGTCAGGTTTAACTGGAGCAGGAGGCACAGAATCTGGATTAAGGGAAGCCTCCGAGAAAACATCCGAAACAACATCCAAAACCGGAGGTATAGCTAAGGGTCTATGCTGTGGCAAAAACAAGAACTCCCTGAGTCTCTTCCGTGAATCAGAGTAATCCTGTCCTTCCCACTTAAAATGCTCCCTCATGGAATGCAGAGTTTCTGAAAATGAAAAATCCTCTGGAGGAGAAGCAGAAGGAGTGGAATCCTCTGCATCAGAATCAGAATAAGGAGGGAAATCTTGAATGTCTTCAGCAGAAGACTCAGAAACATCTGAGGCCTGCTCCAAACTTTCCAACTCTGGCTCCATCCTGGGCCTCTTATCAGGAGGGGGCATAGAACCTCTAATTAAAGTAATCAAATCCTCTGCCATTTTAAGCATGTGCTTTTTAGGCACAGACCCTGAAGAACCAGAACTGACACCAGAGGAAGGCAAAACAGACCTGCCCTTAGAAGGAGCCTTAGGAACAGTAACAGAAGGCCTAACCACCTTAGGCATAGAAGGGAGAATAACCTGAGAGGCCCCTTCAGCCTGACCTGTCTCCTGAGAGGCCACATCTTGTAAAATCAAAGTTTCCCCCTGGGACTCAACAGAAACTTCAGCCGGATCCAGCTGTTCAGCTGTAGCTTCTAAAGATCCGGCATCCGTAACAGACGAATCATCCTGCCTAGGCTTTAAAGATTTGTCTTTGCGCTTCTTAGTAGAAGCCGGCGTCGGAACATCCGACGGCATGTTATAATTACACCTCTTGCCAAAGACTAACCTAGCGCAATCTAACCTCCGCTTTATAGTGCGCTTATTAAACCTAGCACAAAACCGACACCCGACTACGTCGTGCTCCGGTCCCAAACAAGGAATACAAAGCGAGTGGTAATCCCTATGCGGTATCTGTTTCCCACAAGAAATACAATTATTCACTTTTTCTGACATCCGGTAAGTAACTGAGGCAAGAAAAAACAAAAATATTCCCCAACGGGGTACTTAGCCCAACTTGGTATCGGTCTGAAACTCCGAAACCGAAAAATTTCAGAACGCCGAACGGCACTTGCAACGCTGCTTCTGCATCGGACCATGCGGCAAAAAAGACAGAGGATATGACGTCGGTCATGCGCCTTTATACCCTGATGCTCTGATGTCAGTTCTAGGCGCCCATGACCAACGTCAGCCTAATACTTTGGTATTCGGGCCGACCGAGGACCGCGGACTACCCATAAGTAAGGACTGCAGCAATGTGAGATGAAGAACATCGGAACCACCTGCTCCCATATCTGCCCTTTGCCATGGAAATAGCACAGCAAACACAACAAAGAACACTTGCTGGAAATGCATGGCTTAGAAAGTTCAAAGATTTTAAAGTAACAGAAATGACATGTGAATTGAATAAAGTAAGACAAAATGGAGAAAAAAAACAGAACAGGTATATTATTTAAAAGTTCTGAAGGCTTGGAAAGAAACTACGGTACCTGTAGCAAGTATGCTTGAAGTAGATGTTAAAGCATCCACAGCACATCCTAAAATCAAGACAGTTCCAAACCAGATGGAAAATGGGCACACAGACCATTTTGTAAAAACTACAAGAAGGATCCAGCAAAGCCGGAGTCTTCAGTGTGTAATACCTTAAACCTCCTCTAGTGAAGTCCCATGGGATATATGAAAATGACCCCTTAAGTACATACACTGTTTCAGCTACATGGTTTACTTTTTTTAAGTCTTTACTGGTGTATTAATCACTGGTGCGTGTGTGTGTGTGTGTGTGTGTGTGTGTGTGTGTGTGTGTGTGTGTGTGTGTGTGTGTTCATTTTCGAATACACTGCATGGACAGATAGAGGGAATAGTAGAGGGGTTAGGTCTAGCAGCGTAGAGATGCTGCTCACCGCAACTTTATCATGCCTCTGTATCATTCGGAACACTGTCATGCAATTGGGCACTATGGCATTGCCCAAATGCCGCTGGCAGTGATACCTTATTTGAATCCTGTCCCTTATGTTTTTCTTTAAAATACCAACTGTCACATGTTCACATCGTGCGTATTTATTTACAGTGTTTTAATAACACCTCCTATTACATGTTCTTTCGGTTAGGGGTCGCCACAGCGGAACTCTGGTCTGCTAATGATTGGCAGTAGATTTTTATGGTGCCGAGGTGCCAGCTCGATGCCCAACCTTCAACGAAGGCACGCCCATTTCATGCATGTCTTTCGAACACCAGTCGACCGCATGGAGGACATGCAGACTCCACACAGAAGGCGCTCCAGCTGAGAATTGAATGGAAGAACTTCTTGCTGTGAGACGACAACGCTACCGCTGCACCACCGTGGAATTCATGTACTCACCTTAAAAAAATACAAGTAAAATACAATCACCAAACATAGGACACACTAAAAATACAAGCAAAATATAATTACCAAACATAGGACACACTAAGTATTTATTTACATTAATTACAACAATACTAGCTGTATTTATATCATTTATTGCTTGGATTTGAGCATAATGAGCTAACAGTTTAATTTCACATGAAGAAGAAAAAAGACCAGAGATAGCAACAGCATCAGCAAATAGGATGAGAGAGATAGGACAAAGTGCAATAATCTGTCCAATGCCACCCTCTTGTGGTTATATGACGTATAGCAGTATAACAACAATTGAAGATTTGCTTCAAAGCTGCATTAAAAACCTTCAAATCTTAATGAATCTTGCCTGCAACAATTCCCAAGTCTCTTAGCAAAAAGGCCATATATTTTAAGTATTTTAAAGGCAAGAAAACATATTATAAGTGTGCTTTGAGAAGAATGCTTGCCATGCTTCTGTGCTGCTGTTGATTTTATTCATAACATTTTGTAACTCAGTATAATTACTGCCATGGACTGTAATGCAGGCACATTTAAATTTTTTACTAATCTTAATTTTATTTGTTAACAGGATAAATGAACCGATTCCTCACTGACCATTTCGCACCAGTTCCATTTCATGAAGAACCAAGGAAAATTGCGATACTTGCAAACAATATAAATTACAAAGTCAACCAGTAACTTGATGTAAGGAAACAGGCAGTGACAGCACACTGGGAAAATAGGCATGATAAGAGGATGGAAACTCAACATTTCCAGTAATAGGTGGCCATGTCTGAACCTTTAACCCCAGAGATGATGAGAGAGTGGCTCTAATACAAATGCCCACATAGCCTTAGCTCATGGCACACTTCCCTGCTGCCTCTCGCTCAGGTTGGCAAGTGCCCTAACTCCCACTGACTTAATCCTGTACACTTATCAAAGGCTAACTGTTCCTCACAGAACCCAGATTATAACCTTAAAAATCTCATACCTATTCGCAGAACCCTGATTATAACCTTAAAAATCTCATACATATTGCCTACACCCTGATCAACCAATAAAGCTACCTTAACCTCCCCATCCCCTCCAGTCGCTCCCTTAAACTAAAATCCCCCTTCTCTCCCTGACCATAACCTCCCAAGCACTTCCTAACCCTAAATCCCCCTGCTTAACCCTAACCTTCCATTCCCATGATCATTCCGTAAACTTAAAATCCCTCTTCCCTCCTTAACCCACACCTCCTAATAGCTTCTTAAACCTAAAGTCCCCCTCCCTAACCTAAACTCCCAATCCTTTCTACTAACCTAAAATCCCCCTCCCATCCTTAAACCTATAAGTCCCCCTCCCCATTTCCCTTCTCCACTTACCTCTTCCTTGTAAGCAATTATTTGCAATTGACCATTTTGGCAGCTCAGTGAGCAAGCTCACGTTTGATTAGCTGGGCAGTCGAAATTACAGCCGTTTGAGTCCCCATCTATGAGTCAGTGGAATTTGAGCAGTTGGGGCGGGAGTGGCTGTAATATGCTGCGAGAGAAAAACATATAAACTCCATTCATGCAGTAAATGGTGGTCATGACTGAACCCACAACCTTAGAGCTATGTAGCAGACACCGTAATCTCAGACATCTCTCTTGCCAAAACTGGTTAGCGGTGTGTTTATAGTGTCACCTCCTGGTACCACCATATGCACGTATCCATCTTGTCAGTAAGTATTTCTAATAACTGGTATCGTATATGTTTGTGTGTAACAAGGGACAAAGTATTCCTAAATGAGTAGTGCCACCATATGTCTATACCCACTCAAGTACCATCTATATCTAAATGACTGATACCAGAGGAAATTGTGCCCAGCCAGCCAGTCATTAAGTATTTCTAAACAGTCAGTACTACATGTCCTTGCAATCCAGTCACTAAGAATCCCTAAACAAGTATCACTACATATTTGTGCCTTGGTGGCACTAAGTATGCCTGAATAATGGTACTGCTACATGTCTGTGCCCAGCTAGGTGCTAAGTACTCCTAAATAATCAGTACCACCAGATGTCTGCACCCACCCAGTCACGAAATACCCCTAAATTATCAGTACCACTACATATATGTGTTCCTAACTGGCACTAAATATTCCTAACCATCACATTTCTGTGCCCACAAAGTTAGTAAGGATCCTGTACTAACACGTCTTTGCACATCACTACATATCTGTGCTGAATTGGCACCAAGTATTTGTAAATAATGGGTTCCACTACATGTCTTTGCCCACCCAGTCACTAAGTATCCCTAAATGACCAGCACCACCACGTCTCTGTCCATCCAGTCACCAAGTATCCCTAAATAACAAGTACCACTGCATATATGTGTCTAACAAGCACTAAGTATTCCTAAATAACCAGTACAACTACTATAAATATATGCCCAGGTAAGTACTGCTACTATACATCTGTGCCCAGATAAGTACTACTACTATACATCTATGCCCACATAAGCACTAAGCACTCCCAAATAATCAGTATCACCAGATGTCTGCGCAATCATTAAATGTTCCTAAATAACCTGTACTACTACATATGAGTGCCTAACCAGCAGTAAGTATTCTTAAATAACTGGTACTGCCATAGGCTTGTGCTCACCTATGCTTGTTTCCAATCAGTCACTAAGCATTCATAATTAATGGTACCACTACATGCCTATGCCCACCCACTCACTAAGTATTCCTAAATAACTGGAACTACCCTAAGTCTGTGCTCATCATTAAATGTTCCTAAATAACCTGTACTACTACATATGAGTGCCTAACCAGCAGTAAGTATTCTTAAATAACTGGTACTGCCATAGGCTTGTGCTCACCTATGCTTGTTTCCAATCAGTCACTAAGCATTCATAATTAATGGTACCACTACATGCCTATGCCCACCCACTCACTAAGTATTCCTAAATAACTGGAACTACCCTAAGTCTGTGCTCATCATTAAATGTTCCTAAATAACCTGTACTACTACATATGAGTGCCTAACCAGCAGTAAGTATTCTTAAATAACTGGTACCACCATAGGCTTGTGCTCACCTACTCAATATTCCTAAATAATTGGTACCAAGATATATCCACGTTCACCAGTCACTAAGTATTTCTAAACAATTGGTACCACTGTATGCTTGTTTCCAACCAGTCACTAAGCATTCATAATTAATGGTACCACTACATGCCTATGCCTACCCACTCACTAAGTATTCCTAAACAACTGCAACTACCCTACGTCTGTGCCCATCCACTAAGCATTCCTAAATAACTGGTACTATCCTATGTCTATGCCCACCCACTCACTATCTACTCCTAAGTAACTTGTATTACCCTATGCCTGGGCCCATCCTCTAAGTATTCCTAAATAACTGATACTACCCTATGCCTGAGCCCACCCACTCACTAAGTATTCCTAAATAACTGGTACTACCCTATGCCTGTGCCCATCCACTAAGTATTTCTAAATAATTGGAACAAATGTATACTTATCTCAATCGATTCTCTAAGCATTCCTCGGTAATGGTACCACTACATGCCTATGCCCACCCACCCACTCACTAAGTATTCACAAATAACTGGTACTACCGTATGTCTGTGCCCACCCACTCACTAAGTAGTCCTAAATAATTGGTACCAATGTATGCCTGTTCCCACCCAGTCACTAAGCATTTATTAGTAATGGTACCACCACCTATCTGTGCCCACCCATTCCCTAAGTACTCCTAAATAACTGGTAACACCATATGACTGTGCTCATTCAGTTACTAAATATTCCTAGATAACCAGTATCACCATATGTCTGTGCCCAACTGCCCATTAAATATTTCTAATTATACAATTCCTCCCTATTAATATTCTAAAACATGCACTCTGATTGGCCAGCCCAACCAGCGTGCCCATTGTAAATCCCACAATATACCAACGGAAAAAGGTCCAGTCGCCTGGACTCTTTTCCATTGGTATAAACTGCCCCAAAATCTTTATTGTATAAAAAAAAAATAAAAAAAAGAGAGAGAGAGAGAGAGAGAGAGAGAAAACGGAGCAACGGAAACTTTCTCCGTCGCTTCCGTTTCAAAACCTTGATGTACTGGGTATGCGTGGGAACCCAAGTCCCATACGCATGCGCAGTACATCAACAAGCAGAATCAGTATACCACAACCAGCGGAAGAACAGCAATCCGCCGTTATACAAAGACATTATTTAAGAAAAGTATTTTTTTTCTTAAATAATGTCATTGTATAATAGCAATAACCGACTCCGTGGTTGTGGTATATTGAAGATTTACCCACGGTTGCCTTTTTTAATCACTCGGACTTCACCTTCATGATTAAACCACACCGTGAGTAAATCTTCAATATACCACACCACATCATCCGTTATTGCTTAAATAATTAGTAACACCTTATATTTTGTCAACCCACTCACTAAGCATTTTAAATACACAATGCATGCCTATGCCTATCCAATCGCTAAGTATTTCTGAATAAATATTATCACCACATCTGTGCCTACTCACTCACTAACTATTCCTAAATAACTGGTATTACCATATGTCTGTGCCCTCCCATTCACAAAGTATTCCTAAATAAATAGTACAACCACATGTCTGTGCCCACCCACACACCAAGCTGGTATCACCATATGTTAATGCCCACTCAGTTACTAACCATTCATCAATTATCAGTTGTCAGTCTTGAGGATCAACAGGTAGCACACACCTTTGGTGCAAGGCTGTAGGTTCTATTCCTACAACAAGCTGACTGATTGCAGACACTACACTGGAGCATAATGGGGGTGCTGCAGAACATCCTACAGATAAGATATTAAACCCATGTCCCATTTGCATGAGTTGGTGATAGATTTGGTGGATGTAAAAGATCCCATAGCACCTACTGAAAAGAATTGAAGAAGTTCCTTGATGCCCTGGCCAAATTTCCTCAGGTAGTACAGGTGCCACCATATAGGTGGCAATCCACTAAGCACAGAAGAGGTTATCAGGGATCTGGGGACCCAGGTTGACAGTAACCTTTCCTTTGACACTCACGTTGCCAAAGTAGTTAGGAAGACCTTCTACATTGCCCACCTGATCAGGAAGGGATTCACATCTAGATCAAGGGAGGTCATTGCTCCCCTGTACTCATCACTCATCAGACCAATGATTGAGTACAATGCCCCATTCGGAATGTATCTTACCAGACACCTGCAGCAATTGGAAAGACCCTAAAAATTCCTCACCAAAAGGATAATGGGTCTCAAAAATATGTCTTATGCTGCCCGACTGAAGGAACTCCAGCTCTATTCAGTCGCATACCGTCTGCTCAGAGGGGACTTGTGCCTGACATACAAGGCCATGTCCAACCCGGAATTAATGGACATGCTCCACCTCAAAAAATCTAAATCCACCAGAACTACAAGATCAAGAGACCTAAACCTTAACACGGTTATAAATAGGACGTGCTGGAGGGACAGATTCATCACCCAGAGACTCCCTATGCTGTGGAACAAAATCCCGATACATGTGAGGCAGAGCACCTCGCTGGCTTTGTTCAAGAGAAATCTTGACCAATGGATGGGAGATCGCAGGTTTACCCCGGGGATCACCTCTGTGTCACTGCTGGACAGAGGCACGGTAAAATAATGGGCATAGCATCCTTAAACTTAAGGGGTGGTGAAAGCCACAAAACTTTGGGCTAGGCTTATAAATGCCCTAGGGCAGATAGCCTAGTATGAACCTATGAACCACCCTCAGGTCTTCCCTGAAAATAAGCTACTAGCCTAGTGGGATAAACCCAGTCAAGAAAAGGATAAGTCATCTTCTTTCGGCTGTTCCCATTAGGGGTCACCGCAAGAGATCATCTGTTTTCATTTCATCCTGTCCTCTGCATCTTGCGCTGTCACACCAACCACCTGCATGTCCTCAATCATCACATCCATAAACCTTATGTTAGGCCTTTATTTTTACCTCTTCCCTGGCAGCTCCCTCCTTAGCATACTTTTGCCAATATACCCAGCATCCCTCCTCAGAACATAGGTTTATAGGTGTTTACTAGGCTAACTGCCACAGGGGCCTTTTTAAGCCTCGCCATTCAGCCCAAATCTGACAAGTTCTGATACCCTGTAAGCCTGGGCCTGGGAAATTAGTGGACACAGGTAACTTGTAAATGGTTCGAGACATAGGTGCCAAACCAGGGATGAATTTCCGTTTTCCCACCCAATTGTCCTAGTTGCACTCGAATTGGATTAGGGAGGAACTCTGCTTCACATGGATGGGGAGCCTGTTCCATAGGCATGGTAGTCTCTGAGATACATACCCATCTCAGCAGGTCGTATTTATATCACAGGCAAGGTTTAAGTCTTTAGAACGGGTAATTCTGGTGCTGTTTGTTTTGTGGATATGCAGGAGGTCCATCAGAGTGGGATCTGACCATGACATGTATGCCAGGCATAGATCTCCTCTCAAAACCCTGTAGGAAACAGAATACAGGGATAGGACCTTGAGGAGATCTGCATAAGACAATTTACTTACATCCTGTATTCTTTTAGTGAGGAACTATGGACATTCCAACTGTTGGATATGCCTGCTTAGGTACATACCAAAGGGGACACTGTACTCAATAATAGGGCTGATGAATACTGAATACAGTTGAACAATAACTTCCCTGGACTTAGATGCCATACCTTTGTTTATAAGTTGAGCAACATAGAATGATTTCCTCACCACTGTAGACACGTGATGGTCAAAGGCTAGATTACTATCTACATGTGTCTCTAAGTCCCTGACTATTGGGTCAGCTCTAAGGGATGTGTTGTCAATATGATAGTTACCAGGGATGAATGACTTCCCAAAGGATGCTATTATGTACTTCTTGGCATTTAGTTTTAGTCCATGGCTCTGATACCAGTTGTTTGTCTGTCATCCTCTCCTGGAGAACATTTGTGTCAGTGTAGGATTCACTGACAGCTCCTAATTTGCGATCATCTGCAAATTTAGTCAGCTAGAGACAACTGACATTGGCCTTGACCTCTGAGAAGTAAATGCCAAAAAGGAGCAGTCCAAGGATGGATTCCTAAGGGACTGCACTTAGGACTGGCCTCTTTGTAGAGGTGGACTCCCCAATATTAACGTCTTGGGTCCTGTCTGTGAGTCAGTTGTCTATCCAATGGGTGACATACGGGTTTGTACCTAACCTCTTGAGTTTGTCAACAGTGCCCAAGTGGGGTATTGTGTCAAATGCCTTGGCCAGGTCAAGGTAGGCAGTGTGAACAATGTTGCCCTCATCCATTGGTTTGGTGACCTTCTCAAAGAAGTCCACCAGGCTGAGTAGACATGATCTGTCCTTGATGAAACCAAACTGGGTTGGGTCAAGTGTCCAGAGGTTTGCTATATCTCTACTGATCATTTCCATGGTAATTATTTGCATGGCTTTACATATAACACTAGTGAGACTTATGAGTATGTAGTTTCCAGGGTCTGTAGATGGCCCACCTTTGTGCAGAGGGATGACTGTTGCCTTTCTCCATTCATGAGGCACGAAGCCTGTTTGGAGGCTACAGTTAAATAGTAATTCCAGAGGCCCTGATAGGTCATGTTTCATGCTATTTAGAAGGCATCCTGGGATACTGTCTGGGCCCATTGATGCAGTGTTCTTGGTTTTAGAGATCGCATTAAGGACCTGTTCCCTAGTGATAGTAGGAAGTTATATTTGATGATATTTCCTGAGGAAAGGTTGAGTGGGAGAGAGGAGTAAAGTTTAAGTTGAATTTATCAGCCAGGAGGTTTGCTATATCTTCTGGCTCAGTATAGGTGGCTCCATTTACAATGACCTCTGCACACAATTGTGTATTGCCTTTGAGGTTGTGGACATAGCTAAATAATGCTTTGTGGTTGTCCTTGGCCTGGGTGGCCAAGCTTACCTCAAATTTGGCTTTGGTAGACTTTATTTGTCCTCTGAGTTGTTTAGTTTGATGAGAGTGCTTTTATCCTGCTGGGTGCTGCACCTCCTAATTTATGCCATGATTTTCTTCCTCCTGTTATACAGCCTATTGATTTTGTGATTCCACACTCACCATTACTCTGAACTATTGATCCCAAGTATTTAAATTTATACACCTTTGCCAACTCCACTCCCTGCATCCTCACCATTCCTCTAGCCTCCCTCTCATTCACACATATATACTCTGTCTTAGTCCTGCTGACCTTCATTTCTCTTCTCTCTAGAACATATCTCCACCTCTCCAAGGTCTCCTCAACCTGTTCCCTACTCTCACTATAGACCACATCATCAGCAAACATCATAGTCCACGGGGACTCCTGTCTGATCCCGTCTGTCAACCTGTCCAGCACCATTGCAAATAAGAAAGGGCTCAGAGCTGATCCTTGATGTAATCCCACCTCCATCTTAAATGCATCCGTCACTCCTACTGCAGACCTCACCACTGTCACACTCCCCTTGTACATATCCTGTACCACTCTTAATATTTCTCTGCCACTCCCGACTTTCTCATACAATACCACAACTCCTCTTGAGGCACCCTGTCATATGCTTTCTCTAAGTCCACAAAAACACAAAAGTAAAATAAATAAAAATCTACACTACCACATCCATGTTCCCATCAGGTCACTAAGTAATCCTCAGTAATCACTAAAAAATTCTGAATAACTAGTATCATAATATGCCTGTGCCCACTCAGGCACCATACATATGTGCCCACCCAATCACCAAGTATTCTGAAATAACCAGCACCACCACACACCATTACCAACCCAATCACTAAGTATTCTTAAATAACCAGTGCAACCACATGGCAGTGCCCACCCAATCACTTATTCCACACAGTGCTACACAGCACCTACTTGTGGTTTGATTCCCACAAACGACACACAAGATATTAAAGTGGTTTGCATTCTAGGATTTGCTAATAATGATACTCTGAAATGTATTTTCAATTAAATAACTACTTTCATCTATACCGACACAGAATTTTCAGTTTAACTGTGCCTCTTCTGCATATTGTAGTTTTCTTTTTATTTTACTTTTTATTAGTTATATATATTTTTCTATATTTCCCCCTCTATGCCTGCCAACCATCAAGCCCTCCCCCCACCCTGGCTCATGCCCATTTGCCCCACATGGTGGAAAGTCTCCAGAACCACAGAGATGAGAGCCATCTGTAGGGACTGGCATTCAGTCAGCCATGAGTGTTGCTTATTTATAAATGCATAGCCGATAACAGAGAATATATATATATTTTTTACTATTTTTTCTGACACAACAGGAGAGAAAATTATAGCAGACGAAATAACAGAGAGGATTCAATAAAGATTTCTTCAGTGAAATAAAGTTGTAATGCTATTGTGACAGTAAATGTAATTCAGTTACTTCATGCCATCACTAATCCACTTTCCAGTTTACAAGGCAAGAACCATGACAAAGTTATATATTCACATATCTGGGTATAACGAATGCATTGATAAGATAAAAATTTAATAAAATGAGAAAAGTGAAAAGAAAGTAAAAATAAGGGATGCAGTTCATGAACTCTTCTTCTATTCCAAGATTTTGTAAACAAATATACATGAATGTAGGTTCGGCAAACACAGGCATCTCGAAAGTCATTAGGCTAATTGCCGTGTTGCCGTCCTTCCCTACGGCGAATGTTCAGTACAGCAAATGCCACTGTGTATTCGCACATATGAAGCTGACGTTTCGAGTAGGGATCGCGCTACAGTGGGGATCGGGAAATTACCCTTTTCCCCCACTAAACTTACCCACTGGTCACTAAAAACATGCACACCATTAATACCATTCCTTTAATCCTGGTGCAAACAAGAGCTGCAATTTTAATGATCCAGAATCTTTCCTTTATCAGTACATGTAAATCTGTCTCACCTCTAGTGTTTTGTGCTACCCTGTCTATCCCAGTGAACATGAACTTAGCTTGCTGATGCAGTTTTGATGTAAGGGATTTCTCTCACTACCACATCTTATTTCACTAATACTCTGTGTACATTCAAGATATTTCCCCTAAATAAAAGGATCTGCAGGTGCACTGTGCCATGTAGATTATCCATTGTGTACCACATGTAATTATGTTTCATATTTCAAAACTCCTATTCACATCATGTGTAGACACAATGAGTACAAAGCAAATGCATTTGTAACTCCAATGTCTTGCAGCTTCATAACTGATTTTGTGTCCCTTCAATCTGTTATAAAATTTTGCCTTTTCTCAAACTAAACTTGTACACTGGAGCAAATTGGTGCTCAATATGTAATCAAGTAAAACAGGTCAATGTTCAGTAATTCTTTGAATACAGAAAAGTTGTTCCCATCAAATGTAGTGACAAATCTGACAGCTGTACCGCTTCATCCATTTTGGGCTGAATTATAATGTAATAATTTATGTGACATACAGATAACCTCTTTGTAGATCACTGATGTTTTGTATGGATCATAACCTCTGTGAATAAAGCTATGTTTCAGAAATGCAGATACTAATCTGTAAGTCATGACACAGACAGCCATGGGTTTTTTTTTTTTTTTGTTTGTTTGTGCCCTAGCTGACATCTCAGCAACTGAGGGCATTTTTTACATTATGGCTCTAACCCCACTACCTGGTGGTGATGCTAGCAAATGTATCACTGCCTATATTCTTCCATTCTTTACATGCCTACTCCTTTACATGTGGAAATAAGGGATACCATTTCTAACTTGGGTGAACATACTGAACGTCTTCCCTGTGATGCTTCACTGTTACAGCCAAAACCTTCACTTCTGCATGGGAAAACGGCTGAGGTAGCTAAGGAGCCACCTCCATCCCTGCCATGATCGGCATGCCCATCATTCCTTGCCTGTACTATCAAGATCCGAGATATTAGTCGAACCAGGGTCATCTTGGCCTAGTCAGTGCTTTTTCTGACTATGCCACAGGTGCAGGCAACCTCTTCAGCAGTCAGCACCTAGGCCACAAGGTCAGGTGACACAGAGAGACACAGACACAGAGAGACAGACACAGAGAGACAGACACACCTTAGGGTAGTCAAACCATAGCCGGCTTTAGGCACCAGCAAAGCATCTGGTTGCTGGGGGTCCCATGATCCTGGGTGCCCCCAACCACAGCAAGTTATCTTGTTTTGATATTTTATTACATATTTATAAAACCAGGAAAAGCCAGAACAATCTTGCACACTTAGTACAACAGATGGATAATAATACCTCATAGGATGAAGAAACCCAAGTTTTGCCCCCTTTTCTCGTCCTTTAAACTTCAGATAACTCTGGTCGTAGTAAGAGTGGTTGCTCAATTAGCAGGCTTTGTAATTTCATTTAAATGTTTTAGCACTGACATAGTGCCCCTGACTTAGTACAATCCTGCTGATGGACATTCTCTCCACTAAAAGTAAAACTGTAGCAGGCTTTAGGTACCCAAGATACTTGCGACAATGGGCGGGGAGGCCATTCATCTTTGACTATGTGAGGGACCTACAAAACCTGCTACTGGTTAATATGATAATAAGAAAAATAAAAATCAGTCACTCTTAGATTACTTGCTTTACCCTAAGCAGGGTTGTGTTATGACCCTGTTACGATAAAGCCAGTAATCATAGAATAAGTGAGGTAAGCACTTAAAATTGGCAGCCCAGAGTGACCGAACAGTGTGCTTACCTATATGAAGGAGTTTTACAAATGCTGGCAGGGTACTAAATATTATAACTCTCAACTTATTTACTTAAGAATTCTAGGCACAGACAACAATAATGGCAGAATAAAGGAGCAAGATCAGAAACACTTTTTTAAATATCACATTCATTCACTTAAAATTTAATAGAATAACGTTTTGCATTAATATGCGATTTTTGGACAATAACTATGAAATGCTAATGTCTGGCATTACTGTCTGTCTGTCTGTAATCCTGAATGATTTACCAGCAAATCATTTTTTGTTAGTTTTACAAGGAACAGGGTAAAAATGTGAAGCAAGATCAGAGACATTCTGTGAGGTCAATGACAGTGGCAGGTATGCATCACTCCCGATCACTGCTAAACAGCAGTCACAATGTACTGCTATTTGCTGAAATCAGTGTAAAACTAGTATTGCTTTGGCTTATGATTGTTTGTGGGTGTGTAGGGGGAGGGCTGCGGTGTAAGAGCAACAAGATGGCTATAACTTATTTCACTTTCTATTATAAACATTATTGGCAATGTCATTATGCTTGTGTATGGGGGGGGGGGATGTTACAGAGTATTTAAGAGGAACAAGTTGGCCATAATTTCCTTCACTTGCCATCACAAACATGGACTTTGTACATAAGTGGCTATCTTTGATGGTTTTGCAGAATTATGTGAATGCAACTGCTCACTGCCAAAGTGGCATTGTGAGTAGCACTACCATTTCACAGTTCTTTGCTCTGGTTGACTTATTGGCTATGGCTTTTTTTGTGTGAAGCCTGCATGCCCTCCATGTCTGTGTGTGCATCTTACCATGCGTCAGCAAGGTGTGGTAGTTATTCATTACACATATATGACACTGCTCAGCATGGTTAGTTAGTTATCCATGGCACATACATGATAATGCTTAGCATGATTAGGTAGTTTCCTCCAGCATCTCAAGGCAATACAGTATGTGAAATGGCATTCCTCCATTTTCCCTGAAGGTGAACATGCAGAATGTGTGTGTGTGTGTGTGTGTGTGTGTGTGTGTGTGTGTGTGTGTGTGTGTGTGTGTGTGTGTGTGTGTGTAAAAATATCACTGATTTTATCTGTGCATGCGTACACTAATGCCTGGTGCACACTCAACTCTTCGGGTAACAGTAAAACAAATGCAATTAACAAGCAATTCTCATTCAAAAATAAGACATAAAATACATCACAGAACATTCAGACATTTAGAGCTTCTCGGGGTCTGGTGACCCTACCACCTAGACTGTATAAATGTATTTTGACATAAACTTATTGGTGGCTTCTACCCTCAACTACCGCACCCATTCTAAAACCAGCCCCAGTCAGAGATACATACAGCAAGTTGCTGTGGTTTGTGCCTGGGGCTAAGGATCGTGTGATCATTACTTTAACTTTCTTCACAATTGAGCCTCAGAAGTGTGCATAGCAGGTCATCATACCTTGTGTTGAGGCTGGGGACAGTGTAGTTATTGTTTTTTTTGTACTTTTCTTGCATACCTCAGAAGTGAGCAATGAAGGTTACTATAGCTTGTATAGGGACATTGTACTGTCTAGCAGCAACAAGTTGGAATACATTACTGTGATCATTATCCTCACAATTACACATCAGGCAAGTATACAGGTGACTGCCTTTGGGGGCAGGTGAGGAGTATGGAGGCATGCTATGTATATGTATGACAGCAGTCACCTGTTGGCCTTGGAATCTCTGCTTTCATCTTAATCTTAACACCAGGGGGATGCACAGATAGTGACTGGTGTCTTCTTTTGAGGGGGGATAAGGAGGCACACAGCATTCCCAGATAGGATTTGTGCATCTCTCAACCATTTGTCTTGTCAGTTTATTGTGAGCTACTATTCTGTAAACTTTGAACATTAAACCTTGGACACTACTTGTATTTTCCCTGAATGAAAAAAATAAGACTGAATTTTTTTTTCATGTGATTTTTGATCAGGCCACCCCAAGGTCAAAAGGTTGTGAAAATCCTCTAAAATGCACCTCAAAACATCTATAATCCTATGACATATGGGCAAGCAGGACCCTGGCTTAGTTAATTTATTTCCTACATAATTTTTACTATGCTATCTTAGACAGGTGAATGCGTTGAAAGAAAGGAAGGAAAAGTAAACTTGAAAAACAGCACTGAATTTCTTTTCTTAATCACAATTATTGTGAAAGCCATCACTGGTTGTATACAACAGTAAAATAAAATACACTTTAAACCATAAAGAAGGCTATGGCTTCTTGAAAAAGCTGAAGAGTAAAGCAAAATTAGAGAAAGGTAGAAAAAAAAGTGATTTGCATGGTGTGGGGAATCCAGAATGGGTAGAAAACAGGGAGTAGCACCGGAGGATTTGTGAAGGGGTTGAAACAGTAAGTAGTGGGGGATAGGGGCATGCAGCTCTTTGACTAGGGCACATTTCACCATACGCTAGCCCTGTACCTAGGGTTGTTGCAATGCATCATCACTCCAGCTAAATGTCAGTCACTGTCAATGTTCATCTGTGAAATGGGCCAAAATTGTGTCATATACAGGCCCAGTTGTAATAGCATTGTTGCTACAGGTCTATATCAGCATACTGCCACTAAAGCTTTGCTGCATAAACTATAAGTGGCTTAGAAGGGCTGGAAGTGAAGAGTGATATTAGACTGAAAGCATCTGGGGGCGGCCCCCAAAATTGTAACACCAGCCCTGAGTACAGGCAGTCCCTGAGTTACAGACATCTGACTTACAGACAACCCATAGATAAGAACAGGCTGCTCCAATTTTGGAAATAATTTGAAAATAAATAAAAATCTTTAAAGTTTCTCAAATCACACCTTAAAATGAAGAATTCTGTTGTACTTTCCTTTTCCCCATTTGTGAAGTTGCTCGCATGTCTTGTCAGAGCAGTTATTTCTGTCTTCATGGAGAACAAGGGATCCAATTGGTTAAGAGTTTGGTTAAGAGTTCTCTGTGTTGGTGATCTGATTGGTCAAGACTGCTGGCTTGTACAGTGCACATTACTGAAGCAGTTACTGTACTGTACAGTAAATGGGCAAATGGCATTGCAGCTTACTAGGGTCTAGATGACAGTAGGAGGTCTGGCAGAGGTTTGAAACTTCAGAAGAGTGGAAAACATTCGTGAGCGATACCTGTAGTACAGAAGTGTGAAGTGAAGCTTAAAAAGAGGCAAGTTTAAAATATTTTTTTTTTGTATGAAACGTTCTACTGTACTGTATTGTATTGCAGTACAGTATGATAGAATGTTCCATGTATGTGTTTCGACTTGCATATAAATTTGACTTAAGGACAGACTAAAAAACAGATCTCATCCTTAACTCGGGGACTGCCTGTACAACATGTTTTGTATTGGGGAAAAATTGAGAAAACCAATGCAGACATAGCAGGAACCTGCAAACTCTTCACGGTGACTCAAAATCAGAATGGTAACTCAGAGGCTGGAGATGGAGGGGCTAAGAGATCTTGTCACTGAATTAATCTGACACTCATTCCCATCATCTCAAAGGTACAAATCAGCAGTGCCATTTGTACACAGTACAACAATTACTAAAACATGGTTCCTTACCTCTTCGAACATCCCAAGCTTCTCAAGAAGTTCTCCTTCCAGAGATGAAGTGCTCTCTCCTGCTCTGACTGCAATCCCAATCTTGTAAAGGAGTGCTGTTACCTGAACAGAGAGACAGAAAGAGAGTGAGAGATAAAGTACCGTTAGCAACATGACCTTAATAATAACTGTACAGATATTTGCCTCAGATTTTTGTTCTATTCCTAACAAAAACTATGTTTTTTGACAAATCACTGGGATGATATAAAGATTAAAGTCACTAAATAATGTCAGGCATTTGAATTTCAGACTTCATATCCTTCAGAAAATGTTTGCTAACACAAATCCTGTTCTGTTATTTGGGTTGTTTCCCTCCCATTATGTCGGGCTTTGTCCAGATTTCTTGTGCTAAGAGGTATGTTTGGGAAGACTAACCACCTTTTTGGCGTAGGATTTCTAGAATGTGTCTGAAGGAGACGTCTTCTGGTTGAGATCTAGGGGACCCTTCCCCTTCATCAAAATCAGTGTGTTCTGTCAAAGATTCCTGAGGGGAATCTAAGTGCCTCCTTTTACACAACCTCTTTCAGGGGGACATCTTCAGTAGGGTGCCCTGGAGAGGTATCAGAAGAGGTAGGGGGGTTCCCTAACTGGAACTGTCCGGAAGCTCTTACAGGCTGGCTCTGCTTGTGCTATAGGATGAAGAGGCTTAGAAACAGGATCCCAAGTGGGAACAGGGATTGAATCTGAAGAGTTAAGAGTTGAGACAGCTCTTGGGCAACAGAAGACCCTCTCCACCACCTTGAAGGCAGAGGGACCAGAAGAAGCCCAGGCCAATCTGACCAGAGCTGAAACTCTCAGATCAGACAAACCAGGGCCCTCCCCGACTCTCGGCTCCAAAGGAGGAGTCAGAGCAAAGCTGTCCAGCTCTGACGCCCTGAGAGGGAGTGATGCCTGAAGGCTTCATAGTCAAAGTCATTCCCTCAGATACGATGCTGACACTTCGGCTCTGAGACACGTCCTGCTCAAGGTGAGTCAGAGCCACACACACAACCATTTTCAGATTAATTCAACCAATCACAATAATGGCCACTTAAAACTGTTTAAAATACATGACCAAAGGACAATACATTATTCATAATTATCTAATGCAAAATCCAGCCACTCCAATAGACAGACTCAAAGAAGTTATCTTCAAATTACTTACCCCATTCAAAAATTAGCTCCCTCCCAGGATATTCATCTTAACCCAGACCATACAGTCCAAACTAACCTTTCTTCCTCCTTCAGCAAAATAAGTCATTAAAATGCCTCCATCAGTACAAGCAGCATTAATAACAAATGCATCTTACTAGAAAACTAGCACTCTCTGGAAAAGGCCTACATTATTCCCATCTAAGAAACATGGTCAAACGATGACTTCTGCAACTCTTACTTTACATCTCACAAATACTGCATCCTCAGAGATAATAGATCAGGCAGTAGAAATGGTGTCAGTACAGTGATTCTTATATAACAATATCCAACTCTTACCATATTCAAAAAAAAAAAAAAAAAACAAAACAAACAACTTGGGTCTTTGAATGCCTCAGATGACAGATGCCCTAACTAGATATCAGTTCATATCTATCTGAGGAGAGACACTCATCTCCTCTAAGGGGGGGTCCTTATATACCCCTATATTAAGCAATTTTACAACAGACTCTTCTTAGTGTGTTTCCTGGGGGCTTTGACAAAAAATGTCTTATATTAGGAGATTACAGAATTAATACATTAGGAGCAGATATACCTCACCTTATCAGGATGCTACATACTCATAGTCTGATAGTGCAAGAACCAACCAGGACAAACCTATAAAGTGTTAATCACTACACTCCTGACCTCATGTAAGTAACAAAGACTAGATACAGCTATATTAACCTCCAGCCCAATTCCATCAACAACCACTGCCCAGTCTTACCTTACTGGCACTTTAAAACGAAAAAAAGCCCCTTCCCCAGAAATAATTACTGGAAGATGGTTCCCACATAAACGTCCTCTCCAAACTTAGTTCTCGTTGACTGGTCTCCACTGTACTCCCAAATGACACAGAGTACTATGTCATACTTCGTAATAACTCTGTCTAGTAATTCAAGAATCTTTTTCCAATTGCATGCAGACTTCCAAGGGTACAGAAATGCCCTTGGCTAATTGCCAACATTAAGCAAAACATTTAAGCAAAGAGACATCTTCTGAAGTGCATGAAAATCCAATCCCAATAACTCACAGTTCTACCAAACATTTCTAGAGCTTAGAATAGCAGCAAAAAACAGTGGCCAGCAGTGCAAAAGCCCTCTACCTGAGAAACGGACTATTTACTTCTCAGCAAAGCCAAAACTATTTTAGTAATAAATAAAATTCCTAACCAGACATCTCATTGTTTCTACTAACAAGATAGACATTAAAGGCATCCTAAACTTTGATGTCCCTAAGCAATATAACAATTTCCTACTTTCCTCCACAAATGGGCATCACTAACTCCCCCCACAAATGGGCATCACTAACTCCCCCCACAAATGGGCATCACTAACTCCCCCCACAAATGGGCATCACTAACCCCCCCCCCACAAATGGGCATCACTACCCCCCCCCCCACAAATGGGCATCACTAACTCCTCCCCTTTCTCCTAACCATAGAAAATCATAAGAGATCATAGGAGATTACTAGGCTAATGGCTCTGGGGCCCTTACAAGCCTAGCCAAGAGTTTATCCCCAAAAGAGAAACCTCAATCAAAACCTGTCACCCCTGTCAATGAGGGACAGAGCTGGAACCCCTGGGACAAATTTGTGATTGCCCATCCACTCAAGGTTGTGCTTGAAGAGGGTCAGCGACGTACTTTGTTTGACGTGTATGGGGAGTCTATTCCAGAGACAGAGTAGCCTTTGGGAGACAAACCTGTCTCTCCAGCAGGTTTTGTTAATGTCACATATTAGATTTAAGCCTTTTAATTGGGTACTAAGCGACATGTTAGACTTATGGATATGGAGCATCTCTAGTAGAGTAGGGTCTGCGATTGCCTTGTAGGCTATACACAGATCACCTCTGAGCAATCAGTATGACACCAGAGTAAAGTGATAGTGATTTGAGCCTGTCCACATAGGAGAGGTGTTGGAGGCCATGGATTCTCTTTGTGAGGTATTTCTGTGGCCTTTCCAGTTTGTGCAGGTGTTTGGAGAGGTACATACCAAACAGGGCATTGTAGTCAATTATTGGCCTAATGAGGGAGGAGTACAGAGAGGTAATAACTTTTTTTCTGGATGCAATCCCTTTACTTAAGAGATGAACCAAGTAAAAGGCTTTTCTGACCACTGTTGCTACATGATGGTCAAATATGAGATTGTTGTCAACTTGTGTATACAAGTCTCTCACCACAGGTTGTGTGCTTAGGGGGTTGCAGCTAATGTGGTAATCAGTAGGGGCCATGTTTTTGCTGAATGGTATGATACTTTTTTTGCATTTAACTTAAGGCCATGACTTTGGCACCAGTCATTTGTTGCTGTGAGACCCTCCTGAAGTATGTTATCATTTGGAGAATGACAGCACCCAACTTACAATCGTCCGCAAACTTGGTCAGCCACAGGCCATTTGTCTTTCCCCAGACCTCTGAGAAGTAGATGCCAAAAAATACGGGTCCCAGGACAGATCCCTGGGGGACACCACTAGTGAAAGGTCTGCTGTCGGAGGTAGTGGCACCTATTTTGACCTTGTGGGTCCTATCAGTGAGCCAGTTGGCCACCCACCTAATGAGATGGGGATTTATGCCAAGTTCTGTTAGCTTTTTGATGATGCCCAAGTTGGGGATTGAGTCAAAGGCTTTGGCCAAGTCAAGGTAAGCTGTATGTACTGACTTTCCCTCATCCACTGCCTTGGTGACAGTCTCAAAAAAGTCAACCAGGTTCAACAGACAAGATCTGCCCTTGACAAATCTGAACTGGGTGAGGTCAAGTGCTTGGAGATTGCCTACGCCCTTGTTTATGAGGTCCATAATAATATGCTCCATGGCTTTACAGATCAGAATTGTCAAGATAATAGGGCGATAGTTTCCAGGGTCAGTAGTGGCACCACCTTTGTGCAAAAGGATGGCAATGGCAGTTCTCCACTCTGCTGGAATGAAGCCTGTACTTAGGCTATGGTTGAATAGGGTGCTCAATGGTGAGACTAGTTCTTGTTGGAGATGTTGCAGAATACAGCCTGGGATACTATCAGATCCCAAGGAAGCTGTGTTCTTTGCCTTGGATAGGGCCTTTAACAAGATCTATGAAGATGTGAGGTGCGGGGCAAGTATCAGGAATGTTGAATGGGGCTTTGTGTGGAGAAGTTTGCACTGAACCTGTCTGCTAGCAGGCTGGCTAAGTCAACAGGATCAGTGTAAGTGGTACCATTAAGAACTAATTCGGAACAAACCTGGGCTTTGCCATGGAGGTTTCTGATGTAACTGAAAAGGCTTTGTGGTTAGCACTTGTTTCGGAGGCTAGTTTCAATTCATAATTGGCTTTAGAAGTTTTCACTAGTGATCTAATTTGCTTGTTGAGGCTAAGGAGGGAGTTTTTCCAATTAGGAATTTGTGCCTTTTTACCCTTGGACAACAGTTTCTTCCTTTTGTTGTAAAGCCTGTTGATAGAGGATGTCTACCACACAGGTTTGTGTTTTCTTGAGGAGCAGGTTTTAGTTCTGTTGGGTATGGCTGAGTCCATGCAGTTGTACAGGTGCATATATACTGCACTGGCATACTGTTCATCATATTTGTCTGCATCCTCTGAGGGGGGCAGTGGTGTGAAGCTACTGATAATGTTCCTTAGAAGGTTATAGTCAGTTTTTGAGTTTTTTTTGCTTGGTTACGCTGGGGGGTGGGTTGGACAGGATAGACACTTTGAATGAGACAGACCGATGGTCTGATCTCACCAGGGAAGAACTTACAATGGGGATGGTACAGCGGTCACCCATGTTGGTGAGAACCAAGTCTAGAATGCTATCTCCCCTTGTGGGGGATGAGACAAGCTGGTCTAGTGCGTTAGAACTGATGAAGTCAAGGAATCATTGGGTGAGTGCATTAGAGCAGGAATAGTTCACCCAGTTTATGGTGGGGTAGTTGAAGTCACCAAGGATCAGAGTGTTAGGGGGTACCTTGATGGACTCAAGTCTAGGTATTGGGTGTCCTGAGTCATGGAGGGGGGTCTATAGCTGGCTACAACTTGGATGAGTGTCTTACCAATTGTCAATTGCACCTGGAGAAGTTCCAGTGCATCATGCTGGCAAACCAGTCTGGAGGTGTGCTTGCCTTTAATGAAAATAGAAACTCCACCACCCTTAGTCTTCCTCACCTCATTTTGGGGTCAGAATTTGTGGAGTGAGGTATAGCCTGGTAAGGCAGGGGTGCTCTCTGCAGCCTCGAACGAAGTTTCCGTGTCTGCACAGATGTCAGCGTCTTCCAGTGCTAGGAGAGCCTCCAGGTAGTGCAATTTCAGGTTAAGGCTCCTAGCATTAAGCAGCATGACTTTCAGTTTGTTTTTTGACAGATCTTTTATGTTGGAAGATTTATCTGTGGGACATTACCTAAATAAAGGCACAATGGGGGAGGCAAGAGTCTTGGCCAGAATCCTGGATCACAGGGGGTGACAAATGAAGGCCATCTCTTGTATAGCATTGAGGCCTATCAACCATGGCATCCTAGGCAGACCAATGCTGGATCTCCTTGGAATGACACCAGAAACTAAGTCAATTATTTTTTGTTGGTATTGTGGTATCATTCTTGGTGAAGGTAGGATGCTGCTTAGGGCTAGGATCATACCTGCCTGGGGCACATACTCTAACAGCTCAATCCTGTCTCTTCATATAGTCCAGGGAGGTACGTCTGAAGTCATTTACACCAACATGAACAATGACAGTCATACTTGTACCGGTTGTAGAGAGACCTAAGTGCGTGCATGATGTGTTGGATTCTGGCACCTGACAGACAACTGATCATGATCTTCTCCTTGTCGAGCCTGGCAAGGAGGACATTGGTGTGTCTCACAATTGAGTCGCCAATGACTAGCATATTTGATTTAAAGTTGTGTCTTATGGGCTGTATGAGTTTACTGTTCTGTCTTATGGGCTGTGTTTGTGAGAACTGGTGTGTTGTCTGTGCTGTCTGTGATGTGGTTTGGTGTTGTGTGTGGAATGTCTGTGAGTGTGATTTGGAGGTCTCTGCTGTTTAGTTAAATTTATACTGAGGACCTCTGTATACGTGGGTGTGTGCTCTGCTTGACTATGTGATGTGGGTGGTGTGGTGTTTGTGCTGGCAATCTCCTCTGTCAGGGGTACTGACTGAGGCATGAGAAAGAAACTACACTTACAGTAACAACTGATTCCCAATTATGCCCTCTAGCAGATTACATAGCCCATTTCCACATCACTGCTATCACTGTTAAACTAAAGAGTCTGTCATGAAATTAAACTCTGCTGGATCCATATTTAATGCCATAGCCAAAAGTGTTCTACTACCAAAACTAGTTCAAAATGATGTGAAGATTACTGATCCTACAGACATTGCCACATACCTGGGCTGGCTGTTCAGTGCTCTCCCCTCCCCCCCCCAAGGAGATATCCATACCAGCCCGCAGCGCCCAAACCCCCATCTCCCCCCAAAGTGAACTGCTCTCAAAGCAAAAAAAACAAAATCATCATCCCATGGGACTGATGGCTGTGTGCTCTGTGTGCTCCACGAAATCTCAATGAATTATTAAGCCAGGACAGCTAGACAATCATTTTCTTACCTCTGGACTACCTCTGGAGGAGGGGCTGGTGCAACTGTGGTCCCACTTCACAAAGGTCCCACCTGCCTAGCGCAGCCCTGGAAATTACCGCCCATTAGCTTGACCCATTAGCTAAAAAAGCCTGGAGAAAGCAATGGAGGATGAGAAATTAGACCACCATATTTGCAGACTTTTTGCAGATCCCAGTTGGATCATGCCTTTGGCTTTTGGCTGACTTTTTGAAACGATCTGCCAAAGCCATTGATGACTTTCAAAAAGTCATGATTGCCTTGATGAGGGAAAGGCAGTCCATCTCGATACAATACCCCACTCTCAGGCTCATACCCCACTCATCCCCAAACTAAATCATTGAAAACTTAACAGCTTAAACATCAAGAGATGGGTTGCAAACTGGCTGTTGGGGAACAGGTTGAGTGTCAGAGTTGGGTCATCAGAGTTGCTGGCTTAAGCTCACCACAAGTGGTGTACCACAGGGCTCAGTCCTGGGGCAGCTCTTTTTTGGCGCAACTTTTTTCTACTTAAGCAAAAAACAAAAAAGGCAACACTGGAAGGGTTATGGGAGCGACAAAGTTTGCAGAATAGCAGATATCCTTCAGAAGGGTCTCACAGAAACGGGATAACTGGTGCCAGAGCCATGGCCTAAAGTTAATGCCAAAAAAATATAGTCATTACCTTTCGAAAAACAAGGTTACCCCTAGCTATAAATAGGGTGGCAATCACTGAGCATAAGAAGAAGAAGTTAGACCTGGGGACCCCCAGGATGATAGTCTGTCATCATTCGACACCCATAGCGCTAAAAGTAGTTAGGAAGACCTTCTATTGCCCCCACCTTATCATGAAGGGATTCTCATCTAGATCAGGGTCATATCTCCCTATACTCATCATCATCACTCATCGAGATATTGATTGAGAGCACAATGCCCATGTACCATGCCTGACCGACTCACTTCAGGCAGCTGGAGAGAGGCAGTCAAAACAAAAAAGGGGTCTCAAACAAAAACATCTGTCCTATGCTGCCCGACTGCTCCCTGAAAGAAGAACAGCTCTATTCAGTCATCAGGCTGCCTCACATTGGACAGGATGCTCCACATACAAGGCCATGTCAAACCAAGATTGATGAAATGAATATATCAGAAAAATCTCTATCTCCATCAGAGCCACAAGGGCGGAGACTTTAAACCGACACACGGCTATTAATAGGGATAAATGGAGGATGGGATTCCACACAAAAAAGAAGACTTGAATGAAAAAAATCGGCATATATATGAGGCGCAGAGCACGGCCTTGTTCAAGAGAAATCTTGACCAATGGATGATGGATGCAGGATATACCTCAGTGTAGGATTACCTCAGAGGCACAGCTCAACAGACAACAAAATAATAAATGGGTGGCATCCCATACTAAAGGGGGGGTGGCGTAAGCCACAAACTATGGGCTAGTAAATGTAAGTGGCCCTCGGCGGAATATATGAACCAAAACTGGAATATGTTATACCTCTTCAATGTTTGTATTCAACTCAAAAAACACATATATTACAAACCACTGAAAACAAATTGCTCTGTTTTGTTCTATCAGAGATAAATATGCATCACTGTGACCTGTTAAGTCAAAAAGCTACCCATTATCAACGTGGCAACCTTTCTTCTATGCTCCACTCATTTGCAAAATTATCCTCACTGCTTACTATCCCCTTCTTAAAAGACTACCACTAGTCAGAGAAACTACTCTCCAAGAAGCCAAAACAACACACTAATTAGACCCAAGTTCAAAAATGCCACTGGTGAAAAAGCCTGTTCCAGATTAGGACCTGCAGTTTGGAACAACCTCCCAAACTATGTTAGAAGTAACAAAACATTACAAACCTTTAAAGTTTTGTTAAGTCAACATTTACACAACGAAGCAAAGTGCAACTACTTTTGGGATACTGGCTACTGCAATACAATGCCTACCTCTTACTTTGATTATCATAAATTTTAAGCATTTACCACTTTATGCTGGATCAATAAATGCTTGTGGGTATATATCTGTATATTTTAATTTGCATATAGCAACATCTAATTTACGTTTGTATTAAATTCATTGTTTTCAATTTTCTTAGTTACAATTTAAGGTATATTTATAATACAGTATAGTTATAATATTTATCCTCTTTAACTTTGTATTGCCATTTTAAATAATTTGCATTTAAATTTACCCATTTAATGAAAAACTGTGCTGTTACTACATTTGCAGGCGTTTGTTTCTAATGTATCTGTGTCCTGACTGAAAAGGGTCAACAGACTAGCTCACTTGCCTAACAAACTGCAAATAAATAAATAGTAAATAAATATGTGGGGTGAAGCTGGGGGGTCTTGCTGTGTGAACTAATTTGTAGTCCTTATTCTACTAGGGTTAGACAATGTGCACACCTCTCAGCTTTACAGATTTTCGCAAAAAGTCCAGATTTTTGCATCATATTTTTGATATGAGCCTTATAAAATTTGTGATTTTCTGGATTTTTTTGTGGCAAATCAGTGAGGAATAAATTCACTAAATAATGATAATTGTCTGTTTCGGATTTCATATCATTCAGGAAAATGCATGGTAACACAAGGCATTTTATTCTAGCAACTTCGTAAGTTTATAAGAGCAAAATTTCAAATATGTCCATATTTCTGAGACTTTGTCTCCCATTATCTTTGGCTTTGTCCAAATGTTTTGTGCTAAGAGGTTGAGAGCTATGACCGTGTTCTCTTACCCACACAGTATAAGTTGATATAATGGAAATGCTCAGTGGTGTGTGTGTGTGTGTGTGTGTGTGTGTGTGTGTGTGTGTGTGTCTCTTGTGTTTACTGAATGCATTTTGAAGTAAAAGGGTAGCCTCCAAATTCATCGAATACTCTCACATATTGAATTACTGAATTATTGTAACGTAGCAAGCATTACGTGGTTGCTGCACTGACCCAAAATACCTAGTGCTGTCTGGATGGCTGAAGAACAGGCAAGAGCTGACCGAGATTGCATAGTGGCCAGTACAGCCAAAAAGGCATGAGAAAATGAGATACATTACTGTTGGTCTCGGAAAGAAGAGAACAGACTGGATAATATGGAATGTGACTAAAGGATACTAGAGTCCGAGATGTGACTCAATACGATGACTTGCAGACTATAGGGAAATAACTACTAGTGTTTGGACTACTCACAACTGCAAGAAAAAGTAACAGCAGTATGCAATAACAGGACAAGTAGTATCAAGCAGCATATTTAACACAGTCTAACTCAACAGATTCAAGTGCATTAACTGGCAACAATAGCTTCAGTCTTCATAGCAGCAATACAACAGCAACAAAGCTCAAAAGTGAGATCAAGCACAATCAGATGATAAAATAATAGGTCTGTTTGTTTTATACCGAAATAGGCCCAGCAACGTGCAACATGCAGTCTAACCCAATTGCTCCAGATGCAGTTACTATAGAGCAATAGTTTCAATGTAGTAACAGTACAGCAGTGAACATGAGAAACTAAAATATACCAGTGGGATCCAATAATGTCTAATGCAGTAGCTTTAAACGCTGTAACAGTGGATCAATCAGCAACATGCAAACCACTTCAGACAAACATTCACCCAGTCTAGTTAAACCCATCTCTGTTACCCCAGCCAAATGCTCAACAAACCTTGTAAACAATGAACAGCCATGCCTATCTATACCACCAACCACTACACCAAACAAAAGCAAAACAATCTGCTAACCTTAATGCAAGGAGCATTAATAACAAATAAAACTCTCATGAAGCCTAGATCTATGACATTAACCCTGACATCCAGAGTATAGTAGAAGCATAGCTTAAACAAAGTATATGCCCTTCTGCCTTCCTAAAACAGAAATGCCATAGTCTGGAACAGTCAAGCAGGCAGTAAAATCAGAGGAAGGGCAATGTTACTAATCAAAATAAAAATCTACAAAATACAAATCTACCTAGTTGCTAGCAATACATCTAATATAAACTTCCAGAAATGGTTAGTGGTCCATCTACTTACAGTAGGACATACAAATTTCCAAGCAGAGTTGTTGCCTCCCCCAATCACCTCTCATGAGTCCAAAGGCCAACATAATAATTCTTGGATATTTTAACACAATTTTCTTGATACTCAAGCACAAGGGAGTGACTTAGTTGATTTTTGTAAATACCTTAACCCAGCTAGTTACCACACCAACAAGATCAAACTTTACAGGAAACAACTCCTTAACAGACCTTCTTACAACAAATATACATGAATAATGCAAGCTAGCAGTTAATATGCCCAAACTCACAAGTGGCCACTATACCCTATCCTACCTATATTACCTTAAAAAAATAAGGTCATGTCAGTCAGAGTGCACTCTAGGTCATTCTCAGAATCAGAAAAAAAAATCACCAAATTATATAACAAAGATAACCAATGCATACCCAAGATAAAACATGTTAATTCATTTCCCATCACCTAACACCAGAACCAAGAAATGCTGTGGCTGTAAATCCCACCGAGGATCATGGACCACCTAACACAGCACTAAACTCAAGACAAAATACTCCACTCTACTAAACTTGTAGAGTGTCTCTTAGTCTCTAAGAAGAAATCATATTCAGGTATATAGGACATTTAGAGACACCTACCTCTGGGAATGTTTGGGGATTATCAAAAACGTAGTAGAAAACCAACAGACAACCTACGTAGAAGATTCTACAGGAATGAGAAGTGTACTAATTGGTTCTCTGACAGAGTAACTAATGCATGGAACAGACTGCCAAACTAAATTAAAGCAAGCACTAGCTTAGATATTTAAGGACAGCTTGGATAAATATTATGGGAGCAAATGTTATGGTATATTGGCAAGCTAGAAGGGCTGTATAATACCTGTGCTTGAAATATTTGTATATATCTGTATATATGTGACTAATACAACAGTAAAAAAAGCTTTGGGAGATTGACCTCCCCATCACCTCATTTTTGTCATTACTGGTCATGCCTATGCACATCTACTTCATACCAGAAAAGAAAACCAAAGCACCACATGCAATTACTCCAATTCTTTATGCATCAAATCCTAATGGATAGACTACCCATCAACCATAAAAAGAATCACAAGTTACCAATGGATATATTCAAAAGTGAAACAGCAGATAAAATCAACAATAAAGCATGTCACACTTGGAAAGCCATAAAAACAGTCTCATGACACCTTCCTAAATCTCCTTTATTTATACAGGACACACAGCAATGCAGGTTTCACAATAAGCAGACTTATACAACATCTCCACCAAAACTCTCAGAGAACCAGTAAAGATACTACAAATATTCATACTTTATATCAATACATTAACTTTTAGCAAATAAATCCAAGGACTTCATCTCTCTCTCTCTCTCTCTCTAATGAGCTCAGTAGCCCAAAGTGTATCATAATACCAGCAAACCCCACAAATTCCTGTAAAATAATCCACCGTAAGAGCAGCAATTTGTTCCAAACAATCCTGCTATTCCTTACGATCATTTTCTTCTAAACAATCCATTAACCCTATAAAATCCTAAAAAATGCTAATTTCTCAAGTCATATGCAGTTAACCTCTCCCTCCTCAATATGGAAACAATAATCTCCAGAACAGTCGCTGATGTATTCACTTCATCCCTTCATACAAACACAGTTCCACCACAATTTAAAAACTCCATCATCTTCCTCCACAAAGTCTACTCCTCTTCTCCACACAAAAATACCAATAATTTTTTATCTCTGCCTAATCACCAAACATTTTGAAAAAAATAAATGCATAGCTTTTATAATAAATACTTACACCCGGTTGGTTGTGCCAAGTTGTAAGAAAAAGCATTGCACACTTCTGTTGAATTCCCGTGCCCTTCACATAGCTACTAATTACTGCTTTGCTATATACTGTTTAGCTGAGTCCCAGCACATCTTGCAGTTTCCAAAAACCACTTTCACCACGTCTTGTTCACCAACTACTGACCAGAGAATAACATGGCCTTGAGCAGTTCAGAGTAATGAAATTGGAACAAGAATATTTATTTGTTACTATTGATGTGGTGAATCTCTTTTCCGTAATACCTCATGATATTGGCCTAGAATACTTTTCGCACTGTTTAGTGCAGAGTGGCCATATGAACCAAACTAGAGTGAATCTTTTAGTGGATATGTTGGAGATGGTTCTCAGAAATAATTACTTGTGTTTTGAACGTGAATATTTCAGGCAAAAATCAGGAGTGGCAATGGGTGCGAAATGTGCCCCAGTTTTTGCCAACCTGGTTTTAGCTGAATGGGAAAGGAGAAATGTATTTTCTTCTCCCTTCATGTCCAAGATTCTAACCTAGTATAAGTTTTTGATATGTTGATCCTATGGACAGGTAAGCAGGAAGAAGTTGGTGAATTTATAGACTATTTGATTGATACCACTCAGTTTTTAAAGTTCACACATAGAGCTCAGGGTAATGAAATGGAATATTTGGACAGTCTATTAAGTAAAGATGCCATTACAGGTGAACTGTCTGAGTATTTTTAGAAAAATGGCATACTCGAATATGCTTCTCCACTTTGACAGTTGCCATCTGTACCATCAGCAGAGAAGCGTAGTAAAGGGGCAGATGGTCAAACTCTCAAGACTAGTCAGTAATGATGTGAAATTTATGGAAGAGATGTTCACCCTTATAGGTATGCTCAAAGAGAGGAGTTAGCCAACCCGACTGTTATTGCCAATAAGAAATGGAGTGATTAAAAATCGTGCCATTAGGTTTAGTCCTATTTTGAAAGGAGGCACAAGTGGTGGAATGACTAGCCAACAAAAAAATTTCAAAGATGTTATGATAGTGCAATTTAGTCAAGATGCCCCACAGTTGATGACGAAAATGTATAAGATTTGGGAAGGTGTATTTAACAATGCATTAAAAAGTAAACTAGGGATTAAACCTGAGATAGTGTATAGTAAAGAAAGAAACATTAAAGAAATTTTAGAAAAAAACAGAATTAACAACAGTTATGTTTCTAGAATGCACAAATGTGTTGCATGTAGTAAATGTAGATTTACCAGTGATGGTCCCTATGTAGAAATTGAGACATATGGTAGAAATTTACAATGCCCAGGCCATTGGCAATTGCAAAACAAAACTTGTTGTTTATGTTGCTACGTGTGCCTCATGCCCTGCGTTTTATGTGGGCAAGACCGCTAGACGGCTACATGACAAAATTATTGAGCATAACAGGGACATCAAAGAAATGGTAAACTGAACAGTGCTCTATATATATGCACAGTACTGATTGTATAAACTTTAAAAAGTTTATATTTTTCATTGTTGATAGAGTTGTTGTTGACATGAGAGGAGGTGACCCTGATTTGGGCTTACAAGTGAAAGAAACAGAATGGCAACTGAAACTCAATGCTAGGGTAAAGCCAGGAATTAATGATAATATCTCAGTCTCAAGTATTTTAAAGCAAAGAGGAAAACATATTTAAATATTACACAACGATGGCTCATTTAATATTAATACTCATTGAATATTAATGTTGTTGTATAATAACTTTTTATATTGTTACAACATTTTCATTATTTTTTTCTGGTTGAAACGACTATACATTTTTTATTTCTCATATATCTATATATTTTTTTTATTTTAATTTCTTGTGGTTATTATTAGGTTACAAAGACCAACATTTAGGAATTAACGTTCTCTGATGGGGCAATGTTCTTTATACTACATTGTTTTAACTGCAGTTTCCTTGTGAACAAAATGTAATGGGCAGGAAGTTACGTGTGTATACATTTCCTACAAATGCTGCTTGTCTTACTATGTATGTTAGACTCTGATAATGCCTAAAAGAAATGTGGGCGAAAGCGCTTAGTCATTTTAATTGTTTTTAAAGTTGTGAAGTATAAAGTGCCATTTCTTATGACCATGTAGTGGCTTGTTATTCTTTGGTCAGCATCTTGCAGTTTAATGGGTTGCCAGATGCATTTTCAAGAAATGAGAGTTTCAATGGAAGATACCATTGCTCATGCAAAGTCTGTTTTCAGTGTGAAATTGTTTTATTTTGTTTAGCAAATGGCTGTCTGTGCTTTTGCTGTAAAATTTTAATTAACAGTTTTAAATTAAATGCACATTTCTGTGATCATTGTAGAAGTAAAAAAAGAAAGTATGCACACTGACAGATCTAAAAAGTATTTTATGGTAATTGATTAGGAACAGCCAAGTAGTAGGATACTGGCATGGCCGGGGGGTGGGGTGGGGGGTAATCCATTACCCTGCCTAATGCCCCATTTAACCGTGATCCAGCTCTGGATCGAACTATGAAGGGATCTCCAGCAAAATGGATATAACTAGTGATCTGAAACATAAGTAGCCAGTCAGCCAGCAGAGCTGGAGTGGCTAATGTTGGCTTATGCCTCCTGGAGGAAGGAAGCAGTTTGGGCCTGTTTCCACCTCACGGGGTTTAAGTAGAGTGCAGCAAAACAGGGAACAGAATTTGGGAGTTTGTCATAATACACAAAGCAATGTAGTACAACTTGACTCGTGCACATGGATACATGAATACACACCATCAAAACAGCACACACATATACACCATCAAGCTAGCATAGCAGGCTTTCTTTTGTTGGACCACCTGACAATTATTACAAAGAAGATGAAAATTTAGAAGTCAAAAGCCCTTACTGCACTGCACTGCACTGTACAGTGGCCTAGTATCCAGCTCTCACCTCCCTAGTTTCTCAGGAAGAGAAAGATAGAGAGAGAGAGAGAAAGAGATCAAACACACAACTGAGCTAAATATGACCTGTCTTGATGGCCAAGGGAGAATAGAGATAAGCTGTTAAGGGAAAAAAAAAAGATTATGCATTTGACATCTGTGTGGGAGTGAAGAACAGCAGCAGTCTATCTGTAGCTGATGTCAAACTGGGTGTTACTCAGAATAACAGTGGAATTAGTCTGAAGGCAGATTCAGGAAGGTTAGCGAGATAAGCTGCTTGCGACAGCTATGATTCAGTGACAGTAAATACAAAGCAGTACACATGACATGCAGTAATCCATAAGGTATAAAATGAATACGGAAGGGTTAAGGTTCTTATTACAGACAAAGAAAGTGATCCATGTTTCACTTTCTGAAGCTAAGTGTCATCAGATACAATGCATGAAGGCAGTGTCTATAAAAAACAGAATGTAGGGATATATTAAGAAAGGAGCTGGATTCCAGAGATCAGAATGTAGGGATATATTAAGAAAGGAGCTGGATTCCAGAGATCAGAATGTAGGGATATATTAAGAAAGGAGCTGGATTCCAGTGATAAGGAAGTAATTATGCCGTTATACAGGATGTTGATTAGGCCATATCTGGAGTACTGTACGTAAATCTAGAAATCACAGAGAGGGAGAGACATGACGCTAGCAGAGCAGGAGCACAGATAGGCTAACGTGTGTAAGGAAATGATCAGCTGTGTACCTGAAATGAGACCAGAAAGGGGAGATACAATAAGAGTATATAAGGCATGAAAAACAGCATAACAGAGAATACAGTGTGGAAAGATAGAAAAGGGAGAAGACACTCTCTACAGATTTATGGTTGGATGTCAGAAGTGTTTGCTTAATTGAATGGGTGAACACAGTGTGTGGTATGATATGATATTACTGAATCTACAAAGTTTTAGACTTGATAGGTTGAGTCCTTCTTTCAGCAGTATGCATGGATATGTTAAAATTCATTTAGTGTTTCAGCAGTTTGGTAGAAAAACAGCTTATGGTAGTGAATGTGCTTGCACATGCCACAGTGCGTCAGCAGGAGACAGGACAGGTATCGTCTGAGATGTTAGTGACCAAGCTTCAGGTCATTCAGCAGTCCCACCCTTGAATATGTTTCATTAAAATTACAAAGCCAGGTTATGGCTGTTCTTCACAAAGAAATGAACTAGCTTTAGTAAAGAAAAATGTAATAAAGAAAGAAAGAAAAAAATACTGCCAACACCCATATTGATTTTGTATTTCAAGAGTTTAACTAGGCAGGCGGTATGTAAAAAAAAAAAAAAAAAAAAAAAAACAAGGGACTTGGTGTATCTGGAAAGTTTTTTTATCCTAAAATCCAAATACATTGTATTGCGATACAGAAAATGGAGAACAGATGCCCCAGCAGACAGAAGACTGACAACATATAATATCCAGTCTTTGTAACCACATTCATCTGAATCTGAATGGCATAGGGCTCAGTGTTTAAAAGAAGTCAGCCAGCAATATACCATTAAAGGCAGCAATTTGTCACAAAAAAAGTTTAAAGCAGTTAGTAAATTCACAGCACCTCATAGTGTACAAAATGAGACAAATGTTTAGGCCAGTCATAGAAAAACTGCAGTTTCATTTTATATTTTTGTATTGATAAGTAACACGTCTTTGTCTATCCATTTTAGAAACAGCTTAGGCTGGAAAAGCAGTGCAGGAACACAGCTAATGAAAAAATATATATCACTTCTCCTTTCAGTTGCCATTCCCATAATAAAACATGAAACACCTATTAAAACAGTGTTTAACACTTGTAACAGTGACAACAAAATGGATACACAGATGTAATACAAATTTAATACTGCATCTAATGCTTTCATTATAAGGGGATGAAGACAGCCAAAAAATTACATTTAAGTGCTTGCAGGTCGGTCAAGTTCACACAAGCCCCAACTTACATACATCTATATATACCAACTCCATGGTCACACCAGCTCAAAGAAGGGGAAAATCACCCCCAAAAAAGTCATCACTGTCAAACCAACTCACTTGACAGTGATTTCTTAAGAAGGAGACTCCAACATAAAGAAAACAAACCAAGAAAAAATATATTCTGCAGAGGCTCCAAACTAAAGTTCCAGCAGAAAAACAATTCCAGAGAAACACTCAGAAGCTGAAAGAAACATTTGATTTTAGTACTTTCGCTTTAATAAGAACAAAACTTCTTCAGATAAAACAGTGAAAAATCCATACCAGTTAAAAAGGAAGCTCATATAACATCCTGAGTCACATAAGAATCAAACCCTCTTTCACTCATAGAAATTTAAAGCTATATACCGCTATTAAAAGTCTTCACTTAATTTTTACTGTTGTACAACAAGGAATTCAAAGAAAAAACATGGAACGTGTTGGTACTGGCAATTTCTTCCCAAAAAGAACTGTAAAATGGCAAAATGTTGCTTCTGTTCTATCTTGTAAATGTATTACAATATGTGAAAAATTCAAGATAGGCAACTACACTTTTAAATTAAAAGGTTAATTTGATTGTCTTACTAGTGGCGTAGTATATGCTGATCTATGCCAAAATTGTTTAGCATTTTACATTGGTAAAACCAAAAGTAAGTTAAAGTAAATGACATTAGAATCAATAAGAGAACAAATGCATTAGCAAAACATGTTGGTGATGCTCCAGGTCATTCTTTTAAATTTGTGATCATTGACAAAGTCACACAAGATGAACTTAGAGGTCCGTGGCAGCTGTATTTAGAAAAACATGAGCTATTTTGGCAACTTGATTTGCATGCCAACAGCTGGCCCAGACTTAATGGTCACATCTCCATTGGTTGTTTATTAAAACTTAATGCTCTAAACAGATAACATTTAAAATGTTGCTTCCCTTTCAATAGTCCATTTTTATATTCAGTTTCCTAAATGGATTTCTTTGAATTTCTTGTTGTGCAGCAATAACAACCATGGGACATTATGTTATTTAAGAGATTAAGTGAAGACTTTTAATAGGGGTATATAGCTTTAAATTTCTATGAGTGAAGGAGGGCCTGGTTCATATGTGACTTAGGATGTTATATAAGCTTCCTTTTTAACTGGCTTGGATTTTGTACTGTTTTATCTGAAGAAGTTTTGTACTTATTAAAACAAAAGTGCTAAAATCAAACATTTCTTTCAGCTTTTGAGTGTTTCTCTGGAACTGTTTTTCTGCTGGCACTGTGGTTTGGAGCCTCTGCAGTACATATTTCCTGTGGAGGAGCTCCAATCCTGAGCATGTTAAACTTTGAGCAAATGATGTTCATGGATTCAGTCTTCTTCCACTGGTAGGGTAACTCCATCTAATACCCGTTAATGGAAATAAAGGCAAATAGGCTTTATGACTAGTCAGTATACCATGGCAGGGAGTGGGTAATTCACATTTTAATCACAGTTGAGGGGGATGGGGGGTGTATAGTCATGAGGTGCACTCTCATGCCCTCTCTAGTGAACCCCCCCTTTATTCATGACTCTGCTATGTTGTATTGCTGCAATACAATGGTGTTACTTTACAAAATGACTTACCTTTTTAAAAAAACAATGCCATTGTTTAAAGCGAACTATTTTTCATACATTTGTCAGAACAGATAGTGCTCTGAATTTAACAAGTACTGTGCAATGCTTGTCTCACTACACTGCACTAAGATTTGAGCCACTGGAAGCGTGTGCGGAGTGGAAAGAGCACATTCTTTGTTAACACAAAAAATGTGTTTGATTAAAAGTAAATGAATCCTTTAATGCTTAAACAGTCCATGTTTTTGACAAGTGGATGTTAAATGACAACTAAATAAAAATGTCTTGCACATGATTCCGTTTGTTTCAATTAAGCAGGACAGGCATTTCTTTAGAAGTATTCAGAAACCACAGTGATACATATATTTCATTGCAGATACTGCACCACTTGGTGTGGGAAACAGTTTACTTCCTGAAGGGAATGCAATGCATTTCAAAGGGAATTAAAGCTTGTCCTCTGTGCAACTGAAAGCAGGACACATAATACTACTATTACTACTGCTAATAATAATAATCATAGCAGCACAGAAATATGAAAATATTATAAATAACTTACTTTAGTTTGACAGGGATTATGCCGGCAATGTGATACAACACTGTACATATGAAAATGTCACCTAATTCTACTTTTTGTTGGGGAAACATGCTTACACTTAGCAAGGGTATCTCACCAGAGATTTGGGATGCATGGCTAGGCTTAAAAAGACCCTTGTGGTCGTTAGCCTAGTAAACACCTATGAACCTATGAAATACAAAGAACACATTAATGAGATTTAAAATAAAAATAATAGCACTTATAATGTTACAAAATATGAACAAAGGAAAATCAAAAGGACTAAGAAGGAAAATGTATTATATGTATGCATCTTAAGCTATGACACACAAACATCTTTAAATAAATCAATCATTAGTAATAGTAGTAGTATTACATAAAACACACAACTTATTTCCAAGTTATACAGTCACTGAGCGTATCAAATGAGAGAATATATTCAAGATAAACAAACAAACAAACACAAAAACAAGTAAAAAAAACAAAACGTATCCCTCCTATGAAAGGACCTCTGTCCCAGCTGAATTAACTAGAGACAGATTTAATAACGCCGACACTAAGTGCACACAATATGTATTCAAGAACATCCCTACTACATTTTTTGTGCTTTCTAGTCACTCGGAAAAAAAAAACACTAAGTGTACATCTAGTCTACACTTATGTATCCCTGTTGATATTTAAAGCTGCAAGAAACTCAGTAGGAAAACTAAAATTAGAAGGAAGGAGGTGTGAGTTATGCCTGTATTGCCTGTTCACTGAGAACGGTGTACACTTAGTGTAGGCGTTATTGCATCCCGGGGATGGTGTTTTTCTTTTTACCCAATTTAGTGTAAATAAAAACCAAGACAACACACTTTAATCCTACATTTGCAACACATTTATATACAAAAGCAGGTTGTAAATCAAAACATCTGAAGTAAGGTTGTATTTTTTTTTTTTTTTTTTACATATTTTATATAAGTGCAGTAAATGGATGACTGATAATCTCTTAAGAAGTCTCCCACCAAGAGACCTTTTCCCAGATGACTTGAGCTTTATTCTTCCTATATAGCATGGAATATATGGGTCCCATCCCATGCCACTGGGGCCAGCCCTGAAAACACACACAATGCCATAGTTACATTGAGTCAGCCAATAACAACTGTCTCCACAGCCATGCTAAATGCTAATGATGCAGTTTGGGGGAGAGGTATATGCAAATTAGCCAACAGTTCTCTCCCAGAACTGCCTGAGGTAAGACATTTACACTCAGCTGTGCAATGTAACATGACTGCTCAAGGCCACTTGTGGTAATGAACACAGCCAAGAGGTCATGTTCATCAATCACAGTAGAGTTAAGTACTGGAGAACCTAGTGGTTAGTTAGTGTTATGGGGTGTGTGAGTGTTTGTATGTGAGGGGCTGCATCTGCCAGGAAGTTAACAATAACGGGGTTAGTAAGGGTTTAGGTGAGGTGTGTATGTGCACGTGCACATGATGAATGGGTGACCATGTGCACGAATGCCATTGGATGGAGAGGAGTGTGTGTGTGTGTGTGTGTGTGTGTGTGTGTGTGTGTGTGTGTGTGTGTGTGTGCGTGTGTGCGTGTGTGTGTGTGTGTGTGTGTGTGTGTGTGTGTGTGTGTGTGTGTGTGTGTGTATGTGTGTGTGTGTGTGTGTGTGTGTGTGTGTGTGTGTGTGTGTGTGTGTGTGTGTGTGCATTTGTGGGAGAGGGGCCTAGGTCTGAGTGGTGGTCATACTTCCACACACTCCTAGACTAATGAACAAAGCCTGCAACTTTGGGTCAGGGGAGAACACTAGACACAAGGGATATACCTACAGACAAGGGTCGGGGGTACACTAAACATCAAAGATAACCTTATCATGCCATAATGGCACTAACACATAATACAGACAGAGACATGAGGGATACTCTAAATAGCATGTCTTAAAAACATTTAATTAAAAATAAATAAACATAGTGTAGGGAATGATTAGAAACAAGGGATACTGTTAAGTAGAGTGCCTTAAAAACATAAAAAGAGATTCCACCCCCCCCAACCCTTTCACAGAGGATATTAGTCCTCTGCACCACCACTAGCTACCAGGTATGCCAAAATAAATATATAACTAAATAAACAAACTAATAAATAACAGTTAGTAAAAAGGCAAATACACGGAGGAGAGTAAAAGGATTCAAACCCTGCACCCTTGCCACAGTAAACCTCATCATTAACCTGCTGCACTAACTGATAAGTTACTGCAGCAGCTGTTTTTTTAACATATATTGAGGATCTTGGGCATTATTTTATGCCCGCAACAGATTGATGTGTGAGGGGGCAGAACAGGGAGCAGTAGGCATATTTCTCAACCTCAGGATAAAACAGGATAAAATCAGTGTCAGATTTTAATTATGCCTCATAAAAAGTTCCTAGTTTAACAGGTTTTACACTACCATGGATTTACTGAAGGAAATGAACTGTGAAACTCTAATCTGTCATTAATGACTGACTGAAATCATGCATGATTTACTGGGGCAAAAAAAGGAGACATCAGGGTCATTCTGACAACACAGGGACACGTTTGGAATATGGGTGTGCGCGTGTGTGTGCTTGCGAGTGTGTGCGTGCATACGTGTGTGTATATTGTGTGTGAGAAAGTAAGTGAGGGGTGTACATGTGTTAAGACTATGTGGCCACTGCACTGTTAACTACTGCATGCACTCAGTGCAGTTAACGTCAACACAGAGGCATGCAAATTAGCTGATGATGAGTTCTTTCCTCATTGCAGCTAATGTGTCTCTGAATTACAAACTACTGCATTGCAGAAACAGGGCTTTTTTACAGCAGTTCTTAACACAAGTGTTGGTGTTCTTTCAAAATCCCTAGGTAAGTTGTGTACATTTAAGCTGTACAACTCGTATTCTCCTTTGTTAGGATAATTTGGAAGTAATACCAGTAAATGTATGGACTGATTTAGATTAGTTGGAGTGGCCACTTTTGGCATAAATGTAGGATTTGTTCTTAGTGTGTCTCTGTCTGGATAAAATATCAGATAAGGGAATTTAGAAAGTGGAGCATGAAGATATGAAACTTACTTTGCAGAGGTAATGGCTATCAGAAGGGTAGTCTTCCAGGTCAGAAATTTAATCTTAATGGAATTTGCTGGCTTAAATGCAGGCTTAACCGAGCTCTCTAGCACAAAATTCAAATCCCAAGGGGGGCAGGGTGAAAAATACCTTTTAAAAATGCATTGCATACCCTATGAGATGCCAGGAAAGAAGAAAATCACAGATGAAAGGATGATATTGCTGCCAGATGCATTTTTATCGAGGAGTAATTGGCTCTTTTTTTTTTTTAAATAAATCTGTTAAAAGGGTAAGCACTTATGATACAGAAGCTGAGAATGAGTATCCAGAACACAGAACTTTTTCCATTTACTTTTGTAAATTTTCTTTCTGAAAGGTCTTTGAGAGGCAGTTTTTAGACTGATCATCTCAGGAGGGAGCGACTAGCCCCTGGCCATCACTGGAAGTGGAGAAACCTTGCAGACAAGTGAAGGGAATGAATATCCAGCTGAGGCAGCCCAAAAGGATGAGGAAGCTATTGAGGATGCTGCAAAAAAAGAAGCTTTCTACTGAGATGAGACCACAATACTAGGAAAGTACAGTTTTGTACTTACCATAAATGTAGATGTTCAGGTGTTCACCCTGCTGCAGTCATCACACTTGGGTTATCCTGTTGTTAGGCGGTCCCGCAGTCGGCCGGATTTCCAAAGTCTTGGTCCAACGTCAGTTGCTGTCACCTCCTCCCTGAAGTCAGAGCGCCAGGGGTACATATACTGCAACCGACGCCATTGTCTTCAGTTTTTCTTGCCCCAGATGTCAGGTGCCCCCAAAAAGGTGCTCAAAATTAGTACCAAATGGTGTGAACACTGCACAAACACAAAATCCCTACAGCTATAAGCAAATACATCAGTAAGGCATAGCAGAGATTTAGCTAGAAGATCAGAGAGGTTGGAGGGAGGGTAACCTGGACTGCAGCAGGGTGAACACTCGAACATCTACATTTATGGTAGGTACAAAACTGTACTATGTTCATCGTGTTACCCTGCTGCAGTCATCACACTTGGGTTGAGTCCCAAAGCTAAGGTAGGGTGGAGGAATCATAGAGGGTTAGTGGAGGCAATGAGGCCCTGCAGAACTGCAGTGGCGAAGCCCGCCCTGGACTTAGAATAAAGAGGTAAGTGATAGTGTTTGGTGAAGGTGTGTACTAAACTCCAAGTTGCAGCTTCTAAAATTTCCTTGGTAGGAACCCCTCTGAGAAAGGCTGTAGAGGTAGCTGTTGCCCTGGTAGAGTGGGATCTAATGGTAGGAGGAACTGGTTTCCCATGATGGGTATAACAGAACCCTATGCAATGGCCTATCCATTTAGAAATGGTTTGTTTGGATATAGCCCTCCCTTGAGAAGCTGTAGCATAGGATACAAAGAGCTGGTCAGTTTTTCTGAAAGCTTTAGTTTTATCCAAGTAGTAACGAAGCTGCCTGTGAATGTCCAAGGAATGTAAGAGTCTCTCACCTTTGTTCTGTGGATTGGGGAAGAAAGTGGGTAGATGGATGGTTTGATTTAAAGCTACACTGGAAACCACCTTAGGCATGAAGGAAGGATTAGTTCATAGAGAAACTCTGTCTTGATGGAAAATGAGGAAAGGTTCACTGCCATTAGTGCCTGTAATTCTGAGACTCTCCTAGCAGAAGTTATTGCCAAGAGCAGGGCAGTCTTCCAAGATAGGAACTGAAGGTCTGCAGAGAAAGCTGGTTCAAAGGGAGGTAACGTTAGTTTCTCCAGAACAAAGTTGAGGTCCCATGTTGGTGTAGGAGCTCTTCTAGGTGGTCTAATGTTTTTTGCCCCTCTGAGGAACTGCTTTAGAAGAGGATGTGAAAATAAAGGTGGATTTGTGTCGTAGTGAGCTGAAATAGCTGAAGCATGGATTTTAATTGAGGAGAAGGAAAGTCCTTTGTGCAACATCTCTGCTAAGTACCGCAGAATGTGAGGCATATGAGGCTGAGTTGTGTCTTGTCCTTTAGCTTGGTTCCAGGCAGAAAACCTTTTCCATTTGTCCGAGTAAGCCTTCCTGGTGTTTGGCCTCCTGGCTTCCAGAATAACATCCAGAACTGCTTGTGATAGAGGGGCTGGTTGGATGTTTAGAAGATTTGCCATGCAGCCAGGTTTAAGGTTTTTAGCTGGCTGTGTAGAATCTGTTTGTTTTGCTGCGTGAGCAAATGAGGTATTTGAGGCAATATCCATGGTGGGCTGTGAGCCATATTCTTCAGTAGTGGGTACCAGTGCTGGTGTGGCCAGTCTGGGGCTATGAGAATCAGTCGAGGTTTCTCCTTTTTGACCTTCAAAAGAACCTTTGTGAGAAGAGGTAATGGAGGAAAGGCATATGCTGTCAGGTTTTTCCAACTGAAGGAGAGAGCGTCCACTTTCCAAGCTTGATGGTGGAATGTCCTTGTACAAAATTTTGTCAGTTGGTAGTTTTGAGGACTGGCAAACAGGTCTATATTTGGTAGGCCCCATTTTTGAGTTATCATTGTAAATATTTGTGGGTCTAGCTTCCACTCGTGGGGATCCTTGATGTTTCTGCTTAGGTCGCCTGCCAATGTGTTTTTCTGTCCTGGCAGGAATTGAGCTTGTAACTGGACTTGGTAAGCCAGAGCTGTGTTCCATAAGATCATTGCTTGCCTGCAAAGAGGGTAGGAATGTGTGCCCCCTTGTTTGTTTATGTACCACATTACTGTGGTGTTGTCCGTCTTTATTGCCAGTTGTCCTGGATGTAGTAGATCCTTGAAGGTTGCCAGAGCTTTCTGTACAGCTAGCATCTCTTTTTGATTTATGTGCAGCTTTCTTTGTTCTGCAGTCCATAGGCCTTGAATGCACTGCCCTGCCATGTGTGCCCCCCAGGCATAGTCTGAAGCATCTGTTGTGATAGTTTGCCTGGTTGGGGGCAAGGTGAAAGGCTGACCCTTGTTGAGGTGACATGCCTGTGCCCACCATAGAAATTCCTGTTGAAGGCAGGGAATGAGAGATATCACTGTGTCCAAGCTGTGGCTGTGTTGAGACCATTCACTTTTTAGGTACCACTGTAATTTCCTCATATGCAGTTTTGCAAATGGTATTATCAGAATGCAAGATGCCATGAAGCCCAAAGCCTGCAGAATTTTTCTTGCAGTTAATTGGGTCTTTGTTGCCATTGTCTTGAAATATTGAGTCAGTTGTAGTTGCTTGTCTGGTGTAAGATAAGCCTTCTGGGCCGTTGTGTCCAAGCTGGCACCCAGGAATGTCATTTTTGTGAGGGTACTAGTTTTGACTTCTTTTCGTTTACTGTGTACCCCAAACAATTTAGTAGATGCTTCACAAAAGCCAGATGATGTAAGAGAATGTCTTTTCTTTCTGCTTGGATGAGGCAGTCGTCCAGGTATGGATATATTTGAATTCCTCTTTGTCTGCAGTATGCAATTACTGGTGCCAGGCATTTTGTGAATACTCTGGGCGCAGTAGATAAGCCAAAGGGCAGTGCAGAGAATTGGTAGTGGGTTGAACCTGCAATGAAACGGAGGTATCTTCTGCAACTTTGTCTGATAGGGACATGCAGGTATGCCTCCTTGAGGTCCAACGTTACCAGCCATGCTTCCTTGCCCAACATGGGAAGTAGCTGCTGTAGAGTTAGCATCTTGAATTTTGGGACTTGTAAGTAAGTGTTTAGAATTGAATGGTCCAGAATTGGTCTCCAAGCATTGTCCTTTCTGGGTACTAGAAAGAGCCTTGAGTAAAATCCTTGGCCTTGCTCTTGAGTCGGTACCCGTTGAATGGCTCTCATGGCCATGAGAGCTGTAATTTGTTTTTGAGCCTCTGCCCTTTGATTTAGTGGCAGGTTTGGCATTCCTCTTTTCATTGGCAAGGTGTGAAAGTGGAATCTGTATCCTCGTAAAATTATGTCTTGGACCCATCTGTCCTTTGTGACCATGTGCCAGTTGTCTGCAAAAAGTGTTAGTTTTCCCCCCAAAGGGGCTGACAAAAGAGCTTTGTTTGGCCAGTTGAGGTGCAAGTCATTGGGTTTGCCTTCTGGTGGGTTGAGACCTGTCTTCTCCTCCTTTCTGGGTTGGAGTGCCCCATTGGTGAGGTTTATACTGGGCTTGTGGTTGTCCTCTGCCCCTTGGGCGCCTGTATTTACCCCTCTGTGGTCTGTCAGTGGCTGGAAAGGACCAATCTTTTGTTGTCCAGTTTCTGCTGAAGCGAGGGGGTTGTACTTGTAGGAAATCTTTGACTGTCTGCATTGATTTCACCTTATCTTCCATTTTTTTAAAAAACTTCTTCTGCTTTAACTCCAAAAAGAACATCCTGCTGTAAGGGTGCATCCAGTAGTTTTGCTTTAACATGATCAGGTAGACTTTGTTCCTTTAACCAGGCATGCCTATGTATAACTGATCCAGTGACAGCTGCTCTGCAGGAGGCCTCCAAAGAATCAAACCCACATTATAAGGTATGTTTGCCCACCTGCTCGGTGGCGTGCAACAAATCCTGTACTTCTTTCAATTCAGATTGTTGAAGGAGGGTGGTTATCTTTTGTTTTAACTGAGAGATTAGAAACTGCTGATACTTGAGCATATGAAATTGACAATTTAGTGCTCTCATAGCTAATGTGGCTGAGGTGTAAACCTTTTTCCCCCACCTGTCTAGTGCTCTTGAGTCCCTCTCAGAAGGTACTGGGTTTTTAGCCATGGAAGCCTTAGCCCCCTTGGGACCCTGGGAGATAGTCTCTGGGTCAGCTACTGGGCTTTTGTAAAGAAATTTGTGGGAATCAGGTACTCTGTAGTATCTGTCAGGCTTAGCCGGAGCAGGAGGGAGAGAGTCTGGGTTGAAACTGGATTCTAAATAGACATCATCCACAATGTCCAAAACAGGTGGGATGGCTAGAGGGCTGTGTTGGGGGAGCAAAAGAAACTCTCTGAGCCTTTTCTTGGAATCAGAGTAATCCTGACCTTCCCAGTGAAAATGTTCCCTCATAGTGTGTAAAGTTTCCCCAAAAGAGTAGTCTTCAGGAGGAGAAGCTGAGGGAATAGAGTCCTCAGCATCAGAATCTTCATAAGGAGAGTAGGGATAGTCTTGGTCTTCAGAGGAATCCGAAGAAATAGAAAGTTGTTCTGAAGAAGCAGAATCTTCTTCTTGTCTAGGCCTTTTGTCAGGAGGAGGCTGTGAACCCCTGATAAGAGAAATCAAATCTTCAGCCATTTTGAGCATCTGTTTCTTAGGCATAGGGCCTTGAACAGGAGACTGAAGTGTAGTCTTTTTAGCTTTAGAAGGAGTCTTAGACTTAAAAAACGTTTTGACTGTGAGAGTCGTCGGTCTGAAAACGCCCTCAGAAACCAATGGCGTTTCAGAAGCACCGACGTCCTTAGAAGGTAAATCATCGGAAGAGCCTGAAGTAAAAGGCTGCGTCGGCCTAGTACATTCCATCAAAATATCCGTAGCGGTCTCGGGTACCAGAACTGCGGTAGTCAGGGGCTGAGTCGGAGCCTCACTGATAACCGGAGAACCGGGGACCAGATCAACCGAGGCCTCGGAATCGGGTGTAGGCCTTGGCTGTCGGTCCTTGTCCCTGTGCTTTTTGTGCACGCCGGTAGTCGGTAGCTTCGACGGCATGTTATAGTTAAATTTTCTACCAAAATAGTGTTGTGCGAAATCAAATAGTCTTTTAATAGTACGCTTATTAAACCTAGCACAGAAACGACAAGAAGTGACGTTGTGATCAGGGCCTAGGCAAGGTATGCAATAAGAATGAAAATCCTTATGAGGTATTTGCTTCCCACAAGAAATACAATTGTTAACTTTTTCTGACATCGGTCTGAGGCAAGAAAAGTTTCCCCAACGGGGTACTTAGCTTTATAGAAGACTTCGGTCTGAAATTCGAATTTGACAATCTCAGGAGTCGGCCGACCGGCACTTGCGAACTGCTTCTGCTTCGGGCACCACGCAGCAAGAAAGACAGAAGAAAATGGCGTCGGTTGCAGTATATGTACCCCTGGCACTCTGACGTCAGGGAGGAGGCGACAGCAACCGACGTCGGACCAAGACTTTGGAAATCCGGCCGACTGTGGGACCGCCTGACGACAGGATAACCCAAGTGTGATGACTGCAGCAGGGTAACACGATGAACATCCACATCTAGCACAGCCAGAATGGAGCTATGAGAATGATCTTCGCTCTGCATAATTTCTGGCAGAACCTGGTTATGAGAAGAACTAAGAAAAATGCATACAAGAGACCAGGGGTACAACCATTGCAGAATGCATCTCTTGGTGGCTGTCGTCTTGAGGAACAATGGTAAAGAAACTGTTGCATTTGGTGTCGGATGGTGAAGCAAAGAGATCATAACAGTGTCTTCCCCACCTCCAGAGACCATATAAATTTTCCTAACACTGTGGACGGACAATTTCCCACAGTCTCTCCAGCCAGCTTAGTCGACATGGGCATCCTGAGGTAGTGTAGCAACTGCCTTATGTTCACCAACAACCCTCTACTCCTAGTCCACACAAACGCAACATGTCAGAGACACAACTTTATTAAGAACCTTGAATTCATGCTCTTACAGACCAGTCAGTACATATGACAATGAGCAGGTTGTCAGCATGCACACCTCACCTCCACTCCACCCATACCCACTTCATACATACCTACATATGCTGGGGTGCTCACCAGAAGCATACCTAAACACCAGAGACCTCATAAATACAAGTACGTTACACATAATACTTTCTCTGCAGAACACAATACACATAATAGCTCGCGCGCCAGTGTCTCACCTGTCAGGCCCTTAAGGCAAAACACAAAGCCAAACATATTAGTCATAGGTGATGCCATCGCGAGACACACAGATGTCCCTCTCACCAGGCTGGATAAGGAAAAGGTCATGGTCAGCTGTCTGTCAGGTGCCAGGATCCGCCATATCATACAGGCACTCAAGTCTCTCAACAACAGGTACTGTTATGACTCTGTCATAGTCCATGTTGGTGTGAATGACTTGAAGACAGACATGACTGAGCTCTCAGACTGTGTGTCTCAGGTAGGTATGTCCCTAGCCTTAAACAGCATTTTACCTTCACCTAGATGATGCCTCAGTACAAACTGAAAATGACTGACTTCAATAATTGGCTTAGTTTCCTGTGTCTTTCTAAGCGGGTCCAGTATCTGTCAGCCTGAGATGACAATCAGCAGACCTCAATACTTTGCCAGAGATGGTCATCTGTCAAACCTGGGATTTCGGCTACTGGCTAAGGCTCTTGCCACCCCTATAGTGCCTTTTTTAGGCAGTGTCTCAAGGACAAAATTCCTGACATAAAAACTCCATCTAAAAACAACCTCAAGGTTATGCTGCTAAACGTTAGGTGTCTTAACATGAAACTGCACTCACTGGAAGCAGTCCTCACCTTGAAAGACGCATGACATTTGTGCAGTCATGGAGACCTGGTTCAAGGCTGTGGAGGGTACCCCAGCCAAACCAGGTTACATCTCCTTCCATAAGTTCAGACCACAAACTGAAGGCATGAAAACTAAAGGAGGCTGTGTATCAATATTCATTAAATATAAATACACCTCCAGACTGGTTAAACAGTATGATTCTCTGGAAATACTTCAGGTGCAATTAACTGTTGGTAGGACATCTATTCAAGTCATTGCTAGCTACAGGAACCAACTCCATGAATCAGGACACACACTCTGCCTATTTGGATCTACTTGAGTCCATCAAGATACATCCGAACACCAAGGTTTTTGGGTGACTTTTACTACCCATGCATTGACTAGGTAAATTACTCATGCTCAAACTCACTTGCCCCAAGGTTCCTTGACTTCGTTAAATCCAATGTCTTAGACCAGCTGGTTGACACCCCCACAAGAGGTGCCAACATCCTCGATCTGGCACTTAGCAAAATGGGGGACCACTGTAGCATCACCATCGTGAGGTCTTCCCCGGTAAGATCTGACCATAAATCAATCTCATTCAAATAACTATCACACCTGACCACCCCACCCCTCCCAGCAGCAACTAAACTAAAAAACATCTCCAAAGCAGATTAAAACCTCTTACGGGATGGTATAAATAACTACACTGCACCTCCTCCCCCAGATGGAACTGGCAACTGTGCAGAGTTCTACACCAATGCTTTATACAAACACCTGTATAACTACATTGACTTGGCCGTACCTGATAGGACCAAAACAAGCTTTTCAAGGAAGAGTAAACCTGCCTGGTGGACAACTGCCATTAACAGGCTTTAAAATAAGAGGAAGAAATTGCTAAGTGTAAGAGGGAAGCGAGCCCTAAACTGGAAACACTCCCTCCTCAGCTTAAACAAGCAAATAAGACTTCTTGTGAAGTCCTCCAAAGCAAACTACAAATCCAAATTAGTTTCTTCAACTAAGGACAACCATAAGGCATTCTTTAGTTACATCCGTAACCTAAAAGGAAAGGCCCAGATTTGTTCTGAACTGGTAGTTAATGATACCACATCTACTTAGCTTGTGGACACAGCTAACCAGTTAGCCAGCAGGTTCTGTGAAAACTTCACTCCCCTGCCCCGCCACATGTACCCCATGACATCCCTACCACCTGTCCCCTACCCTGTATCTCTAAAGACCAGGTCATAAACACCCTTTCTCATGCCAACAACATAGTATCTATGGGACCTGATAACATCCAGGCTGCGTCCTACATGGGCTCCAACAAGAATTAGCAACACTATTGGGTGTTCTTTTCAATCATGTCTAAGCACCGGCTTCGTCCAAGCTAAATTGAAAACAGCCACTGTTATTCCCTGTGGTGCTTCCACTGACCCCAGGAACTATAGACCTATTAGCCTGAATAGCCTTATCTGTGAGGCTATGGAGCGAATCATCATGGACCTTATCAACAAAGATGTAGGAAATCTCCAAACACTTGGCCCTATTTGGTTTGCATTTGTCAAAGGGAGGTCATGCCTGTTAAACCTAGTGGACTTCTTCGAGAAAGTCACCAAGGCCCTGGACGAGGGGAAATCTGGGCATACAGCCTACCTAAACTTAGCCAAGGCTTTTGACACTATCCCCCACTCGGGCATCATTGACAAATTCACTCAGATAGGTATCAAACCTAATATTGTTAGACGGGTCGCTAACTGGATCACTGACAGAACCATTATAGTCAAAAAAGGGAATCCACCTCCAACAGCAGATCTGTAACCAGTGGTGTTCCACAAAGATCTGTCCTGGGACCTCTACTGTTTGAATCTATGTATCCGAAGTACAAGCAAGAACTAAAGGTCTGTGGCTGACAAACTTTGCTGATGACTGCAAACTGGGAGAGGTCATAGAATCTCTAGACAATGTCAACATCCTACAAGAGGGTCTTACACAAACAAATGATTGGTGCCAAAGTCATGGCCTTAAACTGAATGCAAAAAATGTATTATCATCCCTTTCAGTAAGAGTGATGTTCCTGCTAACTACCACATTAATAGCAACACCCTAAGTACACACCCAGTGGTGAAAGACTTGGGCACACAGGTTGACAGCAACCTTATCTTTGATCACCATGTCTCCACAGTGGTAAAAAGGGCATTCTATATTGCTCATCCTATAAGTAAGGGCATTACCTCCAGAAAAAAAAGAAGTTATAACCTCCCTGTACTCTTCCCTCATCAGGCCAATAATTGAGTACAGCGCCCCTTTTGGTATGTACCTTTCCAAGCACCTGCAGCAATTGGAGATACCACAAAAAGAAAAATTCAAGGTCTTCAGCATCTGTCCTATGTAGATCGTCTGAAATCACTATCACTTTATTCTGTTTCTTACAGACTACTCAGAGGCAATCTATGCCTTTCATATAAGGCGATCTTTAACCCTGCTTTATTGGAAATGCTGCATATCCGCAAGTCAAATGGTACATGGGTTACTTGCTCTAAAGACCGTAACATGGTATATGACATTAATAGAACCTGCCGGAGGGAGAGATTTGTCTCCCAGAGGTTACCACACCTTTGGAAGAGACTCCCACTTCATGGCAAACAGAACACCTCAATGGCCCTCTTCAAACGCAATCTAGATGACTGGATGGGTAACTGTAAATTCACCCCAGGGGTTCCACCTGTGTCCCTCTTGGACAGGGGCAATAGGTGCTGATCATGGAAATAAGGGTAGAACTTCGCTAGACTTATAAGAGACCAAACGAAAAAGAGACCAGCACTCGACAGCAGCAGGATAAAAGATATATTTATTTTAGGTTGCAAAAGTCAACCTAACTAGATATGCACCAACCGGTTTCGGCTGTTAAAGCCTTTTTCAATGTGACTTGTTACGAATTCAAAAACGTTTGATTACAAAAACACATATTGCATCCTGGTTCTCCATTTATACCCACAACTTAAAGTGGTATCAACCTATTCAATTTTATATACAGGGTACTTATACAGTGTATTACATCAAAATTTGTTTGAACTGATTTTGCTTTTTATACATATTTTGAACATATTTTTTAAACATGTTTTTAAACCATATTTATTGAACATATTCTAAACCACAAACTGCGAACCTACTGATAATGCCATTACTAATAAGGCTGCTATGAACTGTAGCCCTGAATGTTTACATATTTATATCATATTTTTAGGCAAAAATCAGATAACATGCCTATATACAATATATATTTTTTAAGCATATTATTGGTTAACATAGTTATTTAATATATGTGGATTATAATGTTGGTATTAGAATAAGATAAAATGTTGACAAAAATCAGTTAATATGCATATATATATGTATATATATATATATATATATATATATATGTATAAAAATATGTATATATATATATATATATATATATATATATATATATATATACACATATATATATATATATATATATATATATACACATATATATATATATATATATATATATATATATATACACATATATGTGTGTGTGTTTTGGCCTATTAATGGTTCTCACAATTTTATCTAATTTATGTGGAATTTGATGTTGATATTAGAATGATTGGATATTTACCTGCCTAATAATCATTGTTTAGTCCTATGATGCCTATATCATTGGGGGCACCAATGGACTATGCCTCATGTACTTGGCCAAAACACACACACACACACACATATATATATATATATATATATATATATATATATATATATATATATATATACACATATTTTTATACACATATATATATATATATATATGCATATTAACTGATTTTTGTCAAAATTTTATCTTATTCTAATACCAACATTATAATCCACATATATTAAATAACTATGTTAACCAATAATATGCTTAAAAATATATATTGTATATAGGCATATTATCTGATTTTTGCCTACAAATGTGATATAAATATGTAAACATTCAGGGCTACAGTTCATAGCAGCCTTATTAGTAATGGCATTATCAGTTGGTTAGCAGTTTGTGGTTTAGAATATGTTCAATAAATATGGTTTAAAAACATGTTTAAAAAATATGTTCAAAATATGTATAAAAAGCAAAATCAGTTCAAACAAATTTTGATGTAATACACTGTATAAGTACCCTGTATATAAAATTGAATAGGTTGATACCACTTTAAGTTGTGGGTATAAATGGAGAACCAGGATGCAATATGTGTTTTTGTAATCAAACGTTTTTGAATTAATAACAAGTCACATTGAAAAAGGCTTTAACAGCGGAAACTGGTTTGTGCATATCTAGTTAGGTTGACTTTTGCAACCTAAAATAAATATATCTTTTATCCTGCTGCTGTCGAGTGCTGGTCTCTTTTTCGTTTGGTGATTTATGGTTTGGACCGTGCACCAACAGTCCTACGTGCGTGCCTTGGTTTCTTTAGACTTATAAGAGCCCTAGGGCCATTAGCCTAGTAACTTCCTATGATCCTGTGATTCTACAGGGATCAATAGCTGCCTGCTCAATGTGTCTGCAATTGCACTAGGTGTCCTCAGTATGCATCTTGCTAAAAGAAAGAAATGTGATGTCACAACCCATTCCCAAACCCTTACGGCTTCTCCGGCTTTTAATTTCTCCAAGTCTTTTGGGTTTCTAATACCATGATGGGAATGGACTCGATTCCTAAGTCAAAGTATGATTAAAGTTCATGAAATTAGTATTGTTTCACTCTTTGATGTCAGCCAAAAGTGCTCTTCGCAGCACCCGCAATGTGCCCAGTAATGACTCCTTCTGCAATTCATACAGTGCTGCATGAATTGGTAATATATCTAAATACAATTGTAAATTCTTTTTTATAAGACCAGTTGCACCTACTACAATTGGAACTGTCTGGGTATCTTTCTTCCACACGGCTCTCATTTCTGCCTGCAGATCAAGGTATTTTATGACTTTGTGTCTCTCTGTATGCAAGACACTGTAGTCACTAGGTGTGGCAATTTCAACGATCAATGCTACTTTTGTCTTCTTTTCTTGGACCACTATATCTGGTTTTCTAGCATCTACCTTTTGAACTGTTGGCACTGGGTAAGTTTGTGTTATGTTTTGCTTATTTATACACCATACCATTACCATATTGTCAGAGTGAAGGATCTCTCATCCTTGGAGTGCAATTCCTTAAATGTCTGCAATGCTAGGAGGATCACTCATCTCCAGAATGTTGAAGTGCGGTTTGGACTCTTGAGATGTTCACATACCTTGCGTTGTCCTGTGTACGTAATATCCCTTCATCCAGAATAGATGTGTCCAACGTTACCATGGTAGTGAGGTATGTCAAACAAAGGGTGATCCTGCTGACAAATTCTGTGGGTTTGTCCACCACAACAGGCTCTTATGCAGGTCCTTGAAATCTTGATTGTATGTGCCATGGGCTTGGTTGCTTGATCCCACTGAGTTTTGAGTGTCCAGCGTAAAATCCCAAATGTTGAGCTTGGTGTCTGGATGAATGCCGCCATCAGATACTGCAGTCGCTGTAGGTTTACTTGTAAGTTATTTGATTACTGTAGAAATTCTATCCAGTGGTAATTATGCCCTCTAGTTTATTGTATTCACTTGGTAGCCAATGAATGTCTAGGATTGTGATGGATCATTGTATTCACTTGATAGCCAATGAATGTCTAGGATTGTGATGGATTCAGTTGTGATTTTTCCACATTGACCATGATCTCCAAAGACAGACACACCTGGGGCAAGTACTGTCATTTCTATAGAAGGTGCTGCTGTGAGCCAGTCATTTACAAAATCTGCACTCCCATTAACTGCATTGGTGCTGCGACTGGAGACATGCATTTGGTAAACACCCGAGAGATGAGGGAGTTTGGTGAGCCCAAAAGACAGGGCTCAAAATTGGCAATGACTGGCTCCCAAATGGAAGAGAAAGAATCTTTTTGATGATGTGGCTATTTTGATGTGTAGGTACACATCTTGGAGATCCAAAAAGTACATCCATTCTCCTGCCAATAAGCACAACAAGATGAACTGCACTATGACATCCAGAATGACTCCTTCACATACTGGTTCAGCCAACTTATGTCAAGGATTGATCTGAGGTCCTGCCTTTTTTTGGGCAACAACAACATTTGAGACTAAAATCCAAACCCTCTCTGGTTTTGTGAGTCCTCATAGCTGGCTCCTTTTTTGAAAGAGAATACTTACTTCTCTTTATGCCACCCCACCTGTGGCAGTGGAGCCACTGAGGGGGTGTGAGGTCATGTGATAGGGCACTGTCAAAAATGGAATAGAAGACCCTCTGGATATCATTTCCCATATCCACTTGTTCTTCATGATAGCTAGCCCATGGGCAGATGTAGGGAAAGTCATTCCCTGACTGCCTCCAGAGCAGGACAGTAGAGGCAGCCCTTCAGGGATCTCATTGGTGGCACACCCGAAAGGATCCTTGAAGCCCTGCTGATGCTGGACTTCTCTGCCTCTAGGACAGCAGTTAGATGAAAAGTCTACTCTACCACAGGAACCCGTCACACTTTTGTCTGTTCTGGTGTTGCTGGGACTTACAAAACTAAGTTTTTGGGAACATTTTGATTCCTCTGAAAGATTCTTTGTGAGGAAGAAAACTTTACCCCAAATGCAGTGAGCATTTTGCTGTTCTGCTCACACTGCAACAGTTTTTCTTTCACATTTTTCTCAAGCAGAAGGGAACATTGATGAATAATGCATTGAAATTGGTCTGCAAAATCAGTGAGGCACAGCCAGGCCTGCCTCCACATTGCAATGATTGAACCCACTGCTCTAGCTGACACATCCACTGAATTATGGATCAAATGCATGGCCAGCAAAGATATAGATGTGATGCTTACCATATGTGTTCCCAACTATGACTTCAGATCAACTGCAGGCAACTGTTTCAGAGTATCTGACATTTTCTACATCAAATAATATGTGCCAGATAATTCAATGCCCTAATCAAGAAAGTATTGTATGTATATACATTCTTACTGATTATATCTATCATCTGGGATTCCCTGTTAAGAAGGTGTATACATGGGCTTCCTCTGGGATATCACATTTGCTAGCAGAAGACACCACTATGGAATCTGCAAGCAGTCCTTTTCTCCAGTAGTGCCTATCTTTGGGAGTCCGTAGCATGCTTATGAAGGGTAGCCACAGCCATATCCAGTTCTTTCCGAACTCTGGAGCCCACCATGTCTACAAATTCATTGGGGTGGTATTTCTCAGGTCGCAGAGGGAAAGGACTTATAGTCCTCCTGCAAAATCTCTTCCTCCAGGGAGATGGGGTTTATGGGCCAAGATTCCCTCTGCCTCATCATCTCAAGAATTTTGCCAAATGTGGTGTCTTCAGGGGAGATTTTGGGGGGACCTAACCTTTGTCAAGAACTAAGTCTGGGAAGAAGACTTGAAAGAGGAATCCAGACGCTTATTCTTGTGCCTCTTTTTCCTTTCTGCACTTGGAAGAGTCGTCTGAGTTCTTCTGGGAGAAGATACCCCAGATCTCCCAGTCTATGAGATCCTCTGTCCTTTGGCAACCATGATGACATACAGTCAAAGGCTGCAGCCCTGACAGTATCTTGGGGCAGAATTAAAACAACCTGTACCTGTTCATGCAAGGAATCAATGACCATGAATTTCCTGCATTGATAAGTCAAAGTATTCTGGCCTGAGATTATTTACACTGACTGCACAGAGAGTATCACAGAAGGTACACCGGTGCCAGTCATTAGCACAGAGGTCTCCAGAACCAAAGTCATCCTAGAAGATTTGGTACTGATGAACTAAATGCCAGCAGCACTGATGCAAACAATGGCCCCAACAGTGTAGGGGCCAGAGTCAGCACTGGGTGTCCATTAGCAAGCTCCTATAGCCCCAGGCCCCCAGCATCCATAAGGCCTGCAGCAAGGTATCAACTGATGCCAAGGGCATCAGCACCAAAGAAAAAACATCTATCAGTGATGACAGTGCCAGTGCATGCTTTGATACTGATTCCAATGCTACCAAAGCTGTAACAGGGCCTAGAGGAGGAGGAAGAGCAGTAAAGGCTATAAGGGCACATTCACTAACCACCCTAGGCACAGGGGAGGCTGAGATGACACCATTCTGCAGCTGAGTCTTCACAAAGGCTGACATTATGTGTCCCCAGTCCAAAGGAATTGTGCACTAAACAGACCTGAAGAAGCACTGGGGCAAAGTTGATGATGGTTGTGAGGTTAAAAACCTTGAAAGTTCATGCTCCAAGGAGTTCCCAGGTCTCCTTCTCACAGATGAGTCAGTCATGTCTGGCAGCTCATGCCTACAAGGAAAAGAAGGCCTAGCAAGTGTTATTACTGATGAAGAGCCAGGATGGGATGAAGAAATTGAAGGCTTTGGTACCCTGGCCAAAGGTAAATATATTTTTTTAAATGGAGATGTCCAGGTCTTCAGTCCTTCTTTTTCCCTTTTTTTTTCTCTGGACAGGCCATCCTAGAAGAGGGTCTCTCCTTGCCGGGGGGACTCTCCTTTTCTTTCTCTGTGGCTTTGGATCACAACAGACCTTTAAAGTCCAGTCTATTTTTCCTATCTAATAGAGTTCTGGATCTAAAGTTTTTGCAAATGGCACAGTCAACATCTAAATATCCCACCCCAAGACACACCACTCACATGCTGTGAGGGTATTGGAGATGGGGATTTAATGCCCACAGTCCTTGCATTTTTCTGAAAAAGGAGGCCTTCACATATTTATCCATACCTATGGTTGGTCAAACAACAGTAGTAAAAAACAAATACCAAGCCTGTCGACTATCCAAAAAAGTACAGGCACAACAAAAAAATTGTCCAGGTTCCATCAGTAAAGTACCTTCAAACAAGAATTATTGCCAATTATTAACAAAAGAGAAGACAGCTATATAAGAGGGAAAGTTAAAGATCTTTCTCTCTTTTTCTTTTTTGTTATTTTATAGACAAAGGGCAAGGAGGGAATAAGGGAGGAAAAGCTCAGGTTAGAAAGTACAGAAGTCTGCTAGACTAACAGATTTAAGAGAGTACAAGTAATGAAAGAGCTATTTGGCAAAAAAAAAAAAAAAAAAAAAAGTAGTTAATGCACTTCTCTGTCAAGGAAGGTGTTCTAAACACCCCTACTAGCGCCATCTCAATCAGAGACATTGTAGCTGCAATGCAGGCAGAGAGATCGGGAGTTCTTCTCTTGGAAGCAGGGTTTTACGGCATAGAGGAAGAACTCTAATTTGCAAGGACTGTCATTGCTAAAATAATATTGCCAAGGTGACCATTCCAGCTGTTTCCAATGTCCATACAGGATCAAAATTAAATGTAATTTCTACTTTTACAGAGAAGAGGAAAGGAAAAGAGACAACTGCTTAAGGTCATAAAATAAGACAAACTGCAGGTAAATGAATAAAATCTTAAACCAAAAACAACTACAGTGACATACGAACTGCTGAACCAGAAGAGGTGAAAGAAAAGACCTGAATACATCAAAAGGGAAGGAAATCACAGATTTATAGACAAGATACAACCCAGTCAAAAGAAGACCACGCTTATTGTGTAATTTACCTTAGAGAAATGCTCCAACATCATCTTCTCTTTGGCTTTCTCGTATGGGTCTGCTGGAGTGAGACGTTTTTCAGGGTAAACTTCATCTAAGTAGTCACAAGTGATGGGAGACTCATAAATTATTTTGTCACTGGGCATCTCTATTACTGGTATCAAGCCAAAGGGATTCTTTTTCAAAAACCAATCAGGTTTGTTTTTCAGATTGATGTTGATGGTTTCATACCTGGAAGTGTAGAAGTGTAGAGTAATTAAGACTGGCATACAGTAAACATTGTGGTCATACAAAGATCATAATGACTTATCTATTATGTTCCTGTAATCATGTCACAGAATACACATTTTCAAGGCCAACAGAGTTCTTCATCAGTGAAGAGCAACACCCAGGTTCTAGAAATAAATAAGTTTACCTAAGGGCAGTCTTTCCTATGTGCATGCGCCTTGATATCCATCTTCAGAAATCTGAATGGCAAATAAGGGCAGAAATGCTTCTCACTTCTCACATACACAGACATTTAAGTTACAACTTCAACAGTAGCTTTTAGCAGACAGGGTCAGAGATTAGAATCATGTGTCTTAGAACAGTGTGCCTATCTAGGAAACAGCATTTAGAATTTTATTCGGATGAGGTTAGTGCACAAACATTTTGTCTAGAAACGTTTTTCATTCCAATTAGAGGTATAACAAAGTCATCACTATTTTTCTCATAAAAAAGATCAACTACATTAGATAGTGTTAAGTCCAAGATGGAGACTGGGGAGCTCAACACTCATTCCTCAGTGAGTAGGACAAGGTAGCTTGGTGGGAGTATCCCTTGCAGTCATGAGAGACATTCTCTGTAGCAGGCCACTGCACCCACCTCTCATGTCTCATCAGGTGTGAGCTAGTAGGGAAAGGAGAAAAATAAGAAAATATCCTCAGGCCACCATAAGTTAAATCCAGTGTGCTCCTACGTTTATGCAACCCCCTCCATCTCTCTGGGAGAAGTGAGTGGACCATGCCTCAGCACTAACACCCCCCCCCCTGGTTCTTCCAGTCTGAGGGCCTGTTAATAGAAATGCCTGTATGAATGATGGCATCTCCCAGTTGACCCTCGCCCAGGTGATGGGGAACTAATGGGATAATTGGTCAGGAGGGGGTAGCTGATCAATAAGATAGTGGAGGCAAAGAGAGCAGTAACATAAATATAAGGATCACAACTATGGAAGTGTATGATCAATACCCAGAAACAAAGATAGTGCTTGTTAGACAAAAGCAATTAATAATACATTTGAATAGAGAATTGCATTGCTGCAACACGAGTTACAAAAACATGGAAATGTGGATCCTACACAGTCTGTTAATCACAATCTGCAAGACATAATGATGGGATGAAAAGTCTGCCATACCCGTAATCAGTCAGAGAACAGCTAAAATGCAAAGGCATACATGCAAGACTGCTGTTTGCAAAAGGAAACACATGCAGGCAGTAACAAAAAAGGCAAACAATACCATATGTTTAAAGTGGTTTACTATCAAAATGTCGATTGCCCATCGTCGAATGTACATACTGTCGACTCCTTTATGCGAAAGCTGTAATGCCGATTCCTCAAGATATCGAACTAAAACACCAAATGTCGACATTTCCGACCGCTACACCACAAAACAAGTGCTACCATGGGTCCAACGGGGGGCGAGATTTTTCATTTGGGAATATCGGTGTTCGACATCCCAACAGTCACTGTTCGGAGTTCGCGTTAGTGTTGTCGACGATGGGCGATCGACATTTTGATAGTAAACCGTTTAAAGCACCTACTTCCCCAGGGGTATCTAGGACTCCATTTATGGTCTGAAAGTGATCTGCAAGATGCCTGTTGATCATCAGCAGTTTACTGAACCACTGTGTACTGCCTGCATTATCCCTTTTTGGAAAAAAAATAATCAAATCAAAGAGGAGCAGATGAAGAAGAATAGGAAATGGCAGATAATGGCTTCTATTCTACCAAATTAGTACAGTGGGGAGTTTGGTAAAAAAAAAAAAAGTTACAGACTGGACTCTGGTTGTCTGAAAGAAAATGATGTTTGTTCACTGGATAAATAGTATGTCAGGACTGAAACATGGCAATGGCATCTTCTTTTGTGTGAATAAATGTAAATTCAACACTGCTTGCAAGCAGCCATTTTTCAAAGCAGGGGAAGGTATGGTTTTCCCCGTTTTCATGTTTGACAGTGCTGTTAAAATATTACTGTGAATTAACAGTTCAAAAAGCACAAGTTGATGTCAATTCCTGGAGCTAAGAACTAGTAATGAACAAAGTGCATTCTGGACCTCAGGAAATGTTATTTCTGAAATGTATGTAGGGGAATGTTCTGATTATCTAGTTTAGGGTATTAGAGAGATTGTTGCCCATCTTGGAAGTTGGCAGGTACAAAGCAGGATGGCAATCCTTGCTAGGCTGTATGGCTACCTCAATAAACATGTTTTACACAATCACACACACACACACACACACACACACACACACACACACACACACACACACACACACACACACACACACCTTCACTCATTTATTCACTCACTCACATTCACCATCTAGACCTGTAACAATTTATAACAGTCCAATTCACCTACTGCTTATTTTGAGATGTGAAAGTAAATGGCTGCAACTCGCAAAAGCTCGAGAAAGTAGAAGGATGACATGCAGACTGTACACAAAAGGCACACCAATACAGAACCTGCATTTTCTCCAGTTTTCAGCTGAATTGCCATTACTTTTAAGATGTTACTAACTCATAACTCAGATGGCAACCCCTAGAACTACAAGTGAACAAATTAAAACATAAACCCTAAAACATTTTACTTCAAGGAAAGAAGTTGATGATGTATAGAAGAGAATGAGTGGTGACATGCAAATTCACTGATGTATTCAAGAGGGCTTGGGATAAATGGGCAGAAAGGGAAAAGAAGGCAGGTAGGCACTTGCAAGAGAAAAGTTGCAAACCACTGAAAAACTGCCTCCTTCTGTCAGAAGTAATATATGCCTACATGTCTGGATAAAGACTAATAAATGTTAATGGGAATCTGCAGTTAAGCACCCTGCATGTCTATTAAACTGTCATTTTAGATGATCAGGTGAGTAAGCTTTACATGTATGCACAATCTGACACTATTTGAAAGCACAGAGGCGCAAGACATGGATAAAAGTCCAGTTTTCTGAAGGATATGGAAGAAAGTACAGTTGTGAAGGGAAATGTTCAGGTCTAGGGATCATTGTTGCTGTTCCATTTATAAAGCAAAGAAATTAGCGATAGGTGGACATCAGTGTGACCTGATAGAGTCTCAGAACTTTGGACATCCCCCAGCACTAAATGGTTTCCTCCTCATGCCACAGACATCAGTGATACTGGGAAGAAATAAGAAAGCAGGCCACATTATTTTTAGGTTGTTTTTGGTAAAATTCAAAACAGTCTAGTACCAACAAGTGCAAATGTGCTCCACATCCATGAGGGAGTTAGTTAGGCTGTCCTAGCCTTAAAAGTTACCCTTGATCTGCAGTCTTCAGTAAAATTTTGTTCTGTAGATAGCACATATGTAGCTGCAGTCACATCATCCTTGTAGGCTGCCAGACTGCAAAGTAATTTAGCTAGTTGTTTTTTCGATTTTTCATGGGGGGGTAAATAGGTATAATTGTTATAGTAGTATTCATAAAACAAGAGAACAGTGTACTTGCCCTAATATCTGTCCAAGGAGAGGGAACTTAATATTTAGAAGATCCTGTAAGACAGCAGTAGTAATGCCTACCCTGCTCCTGTAAAATGCATTGAAAATGCTGTTTGGAAAAGTCCAGGCAGTAAAAATATTTGAATGTTATTTCAGGATGCCTAGCCATACTATGTATATGTGGTGCATGGAGAGCAGTGATTACACTTTGACATTCAGGAAAAAGACAAATCAGCTAAGCACTAGAGTGGCGCGAGACTGAACCTTAACAACTGTTAAACACCATGTGCTTAAGTTGTTAAGGTCAGGTCTCAGGCTAGGCAGTAAAATATGCCAGTACTGACCAGCAAATGACAGCGGCAGAATAAAAGATTTGGTTCTGCCTGCTGGCCACACTGATAAGGTTTCTCTTCCACTGACAAACTTAGAAAGTAGCTAGAATAACAGGATGTTTGTTCGACCTGCATTTTCGCTGAAGGATACAAACTATTCAGTGACTTCAATCCCTTGAAATTTGTCTGAAAAAACACTGACTTTATTAGGGACAGACCAAACAAATGAGGCAAGAATCTGGACATTTTGTGAAAATCTGGACAGTTTAGAGGTAAATGTAAGGGGACTGTGCATTACACTGCCGTTCTGACAGTGCTCACTACGTGGCTAAGTGATTTATGGCTTTGAAAGATGACAAAACAGTTACCATTTTTTTCTTACTATAACTAGTAGTACAAGGAGCAGATAAAACTCCAAGTACTATAAACAATTATGATCGGACCTCTGATTATGTTATCGGACCTCTGATTATAAACTTCAATAATGTGTTCTCAACATAGATGCCAAGATTCACCTATCAAGTTTCATTCTTGAGGTGCATTTCTTGGTAACCATGTCTTGAGCACATAATAAGCAGTTTATGACTGGTGACTCGATCATAATTTTCTAGATTATACATAGTTTTATTTTGCAAGAAATTATCAGTGGTTTTCATTTCGTTTACCACATAGGAAAATTGGGTTGCAAATGTTAAAAAATGTGAACCAACTAATGATGAAAATTGTATACTTTGTTATATTAAAATGAAGTATTAGTAATTATAATATAAAATGAAAACCCTGTCAACTGCCTCATATATGCCCTGGGCAGAAACATTTTTAAAAATGCATATGATGTATCTGCTGCTCCAGTGGAATGGGTTTTTACCTTATGAGTCAGAAATCTGTCATATGGGCCATAATAACAAAACATAATGCAGTCAGCAAGCCATTTAGATGTATGGTCTCCTTAGATATCAATCTGCCATATTAGAAAGAAATAACTAATCAGACATTTTCCATCTTGTAGTCTTTGCCAAGTAAACAATATCTAAATTGTTTGTGTACATTTATGGAATATAACGGTCTTTTCCCTTTACTGTGAGGCATTGGAAAGAAGACCAGAGTCTGCATTGACTGATTTAGAGAAACCTTGATTATAACCCCGGACATGAAGGCTGGATTTGTTTTCAAGGACACTTTGTCTGAAGTTGAACTCCTAAAAGAAGTAACAGCCAGAAGCAAAGCAGTCATCAAGGAAAGGAATTTTACAGTACAGCCAGCAGATGGTTCACAAGGTGTTAGAGGTAGCTTTCCCAACACAAAATGTAAGTCTCAGATAGGTTCCAATGGGTTTCTAGTTGGCATTAAATGAAGAGTACATTTTAGGAAAAGTTTGGACACTGGGATAGTAGCCACATATTTATCTAAGGGAAGACACAGTGGAATAGCAGAAAGGTGGATTTTAATGGAAGAGTGAGTTAATTCAGAATAAAACAGAGAGGATAGCTAAGAACGTTTTGTACAAAAGCATTTAAGGGGTCAGTTTGATAACCTGAATACCAGGTAGAAAATATTTTCCATTTTCCAAAAACAGGATTTTCTTATCCAAAGTACGTCTGGTTCATAGGATCACTGGTTATGGATCACTGACCTATCTTCTAGGCAGTCAAATTGAGACCAAGTAGATTTGGATACACTGACATGCTCTCTTGTTGAGTCTACACAGTCCAGTGTTTGGAAGGCGAAATAAATGTTTTTTTTTTTTCTGAATCTATAAAAAGGGGGAAAACAAAGGCTGTCTGGGTCAGAAGGGATCTATTAAATGATGCTGGCCCTCTTTTCCTTGGCCTTCATCAGTACTTTTGGTGTGATTGAAGGGAAGGAATAAAGTAATCCTTTGCTCCACATGATTAAAGAGGCATTTGTGGCCCAGGCTTCTTGGCACATGTGTCTGGAGCACAATTTTTTCATACAGCAGTTTTGGAATTTCACAAAGAAATCCATCCAATGGGTTCCCCAGGTATGCAATATGTGCCTGGTTATTTTCCTATCCAAAGGCAATTTATGGGTATTTGTTGTGGATTTGCTTATTAGGTCAGCGACATAGTTGTCCAGTGAAGCAAAGTATGATGCTATATAGTAACACCAGGTCCCATGTTTTCATGGCTCATCTGTGCAACTGGTAGTCAGTTTGCTTGTTGATGTCCTACATCACTGTGGTGTTATCTGTGGCTACCTTCAGAATATCTGGGCTCCAGGTATCATTTTCCCATAGAGCATAGATCAGAGGAAACATCTGCTTGAAAATGATAAGCATGGTTATTGTAGTGGGGACCCATTGCCCCTGTACTTTAACATGTTCAGTGTGGGCTCCCCAAGGTAATTTTGAAGTATCTGTTGTGAAGGTCTGGGAGTTTTCTGGAGACGTTAAATACATCTGCAGATTTGTTTTGCACTTGATTTTCCCACCAAAGAAACTCTTTCTAGATATCTGGGAGCCGAGAATGAGTATGGAGGTGATGGATCAACAAGTTACTGAAGAAACATTGTCTCTTCCTCAGGTGCTCGAGGAATGTGTCACCCACACCGTAAATGTTTCTTTTGGGTTAAATATTGAAAAAGCGGTACTAAGACATTGGAAATAATTGGATATGAAAGTTTGATGTCTGTTAGCTGATGGAGATCTCCAAGATTAACATGCAAGAAATAACCAGACTTAGATTTTTATTAGTTGCCCCTAACAGGGAACCTGAATCAGGCAATCATCCAAATATTGCAATTTCTCTTTGTATTATACTAACTCACCTTTAGTTTCTCTATAAACTGGCTAAAACTTCTCTATTAAATCATTGTCATATAACTGGTATCTATTCTTAACCAATGTTTTCATATTAGGTCTACATTGGTATAATTATTTAACCTGTACTTGTTTTTTTATATATTATTTTTAAAGACTGCAAAATTATTGTTCTTAAAATGTTTTTTTTTTAATACTTTGGATCTTTACTCCCTGGGCCTTCACTGAAAATACACTCCTATCCAATCAGTCTTTCCTAGTAATCATATGTCAATAAAAATAAATATGGGTAGATGTGAATACCCAGGAGCTGAAGGTGAGAAAATAAAGGTGCCAAAAAAATTGGGAATACCCTAGGAGCAGTACAAAACACAAACAAGGAACTGAACTAGAAGTGGTGAGGGACCTGCCAAAATCTGAGAAACCTCCTGTGTCTTTGAAAAAAAGAGGATGTGAAGGTACACATCCTTTGTGTCTGGGGTTATAAGACCTACTGGATTAGCATTTAGAACTGTTTTACTCTTATGAACTCACATAAAGAAAAAAGTTCCAGGACTGGTCTTCAGAATCTGTCTTTTTTGGAATGAGAAAGTCTTTAGGAAAAACTAAGTGTCCTCTTCCATGGAGTGTACTTGGTCAATAGCTGCAAAGAATATTAACTGCTAACTGGTCAATCACTAATTATACCAGGGGAGTTAGTCTACAGGTACATCCATGAAAGGGGACGATATGGGACCCTATTTTATAGCCTGTGGATATATTACTTATCTTACCTTGGAGTCCAACATCAGGATAAACCTTAGAATTTCAAACAGCCTTAATCTCTCAATGATTAGGTGAGGGGAAGAACAAAGAGTGCACTCTGTAATCATAAATTTGGGAGTAGATTCATAAGAATGAGGAAGTCATTTGCCCCTTTCCCTTTTCTGCTGTCAGCCATGATCCAGGTCTCCTTTCCAAATGTCATTTTCAAAGGACTTCTTTGCTTTGGTCTAATATGCCCTGGTTTGGAAACTGTTCCACTATTTACATATCCTTGCCTTTTTTCATCTAACCTCTTAAAGACTTCTTTAGCAGAAGAGCCAGTCAGCCAACATTTGCCAAGGTGGAGCGTATACAATTTGGCCCCTGGTATCTTTGAAAGGAGGTGAATCCTCATCCAAGCATGTCTCCTTAAAACTGTGTCAATTACAACAGATATGTCAGATGTATCTGTGGAATTATACCCACACTTTATAGCACACTTTCTCATCTCAGTAATCTGAATAAGTCTGGAAATTTTCAATTTCTGAATACAGTCCATAAGTGATTCCACAATCTCCTTCACTATCTTTAGAATGTTCTCCTGCTACTGCAATGTACAAGTCTGACAGTTATAACTCTGATACTCAACTTTTTTTGTCAAAAAAGTCTAACGCTCTACCCTCCCTGTCATTTGGCAGGGTGTAGATGGCAGTTGTCTGTCCTGAACCCATTATGCCATTCAGTAACATGAACACTGGCTTTGCTGCTAGGTATTTATATAAATACATAGTCTTTTAGGTTACAAGGCAATGGCAGAAAGATAAAGAAGGCAGTCAGGTATGTTGTTTATAAGGAATGCTAATAATAATATGATCACCAATCCAGGAGACATGAATGTCAGATGGAAGGTGTACTACCAACAGCCTCTGAATGAAGAACACTCCAGAGAAGCTGTACTGCCACAAGCACAGGATACAGTGAATAGGAAGAGGCCTCACTAGAAGAAGAATAAGGAGCACTAAGAAAAAATAACTCATGGTAAAGCAGCAGGTTCGGATGAAGTCACAGCAGATATGGTCAAGATTCTGGATGAGTTAGGGGACTCCAGAGGATACTGAGCAAAGAAAGACGCATCCCTAGATGACTTGAGAATAAGCACTCCTGTGTCAGTGTACAAGAACAAAGGAGACAATCACAACCATGGGCAGTACAGATGTATCACGCTCCTGTCACACTTCAAGAAGGTGATGGAGAAGGTGACTGATAAACAAATAAAAGAACAGTATGAAATAAGATGGGAGATGAGCATTTGAACTTCAGATCAGGATGCAACACAACTGTCACAACATGTGCAGTGAGATAAATAGTGGAAAAGAAACTGAAGATGTCTAGGCATTTCTAGACTTGGGAAAAGCATATGCTAAGCTCCCAGGAAAGCTGATTTGGGAAGTCCAGCAATAGCTTTGAAGTGCCAGAAACACTGGTAGAATTAGTTCAGGCTATGTACAAGGACCCAGTGACACAAGTATGAACAGTCTTTGAACTCACACAAGAGTCCCAGAAGGAGTGGGTGTGCATCTGGATTCAACTCCGAGTCCACTGCTGTTAATACTGGTTATGGAATACATTAGTAAACAGGTCACAGTGGACAGATCAACAAAGCTGTTTTATACAGATGATGCGGTATTACAGACATACAGACTCTTAACAAGGACTTCATTAAATGATAGGGGATTGGAATGCAACACTGAAGGCATGTACGATGAAACAGTGTATGGACTAGACAGTTGTCCTAGCAGCAAATGAGGGAAATCAGAAGAATATGAAAACTGAGGTAAAAGCAAAAATAGCACAACATGTTAATAATATCATGTATCTGTGAGGGGTGGTGAAAAGAGATCAGAATTAGTGGTGCTTTGGAGACTTCCGAGATAGCTGCACATTGAGTAACAGCTTAATTCTAGCTCTCCCAGTGTGAAAAAAAGAAACTTAGCAGAGAAAAAATAGTGGACCTAGATTTCTGGCTAAATATGAGTAACTGGCTACTAAGTGCACAGACCGGATGCCAGTAAAAAAGTAATTCAGAAGACCTGAAGGAAAATCAGCTACAAAAGAGGATGAAAAAACACTTTTGACTGGAAAAAGGAATGTAGCTCTTCAGCAAAAAGCAGTACAAGCTCCAGACATGACTTCTAGTAACCTAGAGGAAAGTAAAAGGCAACTGCACACAGACCTGACTAAAATAAATGAAACACTGATGAAGTATGTCAACTCAAGTAATAAAAGCCTTGAAAAATGGAGTAAGCTTTAAACAGATATTCAAATAAGGTGATAAAACTGCAAAACTCAGAGGATGAAATGAAGAAAAGGCTGGCTGAATACGAAACTGCACAAGAAGAGATGTTTAAAAATAATAGAACTAGAGGACACAGAATGTAGGAAAAACCTGAGATTTTCTGCTGTACACGAGAAGCTGGAAGGAACAGACTGTATTAATTTTATGAAAGCAGAAATATGCAACTGGACTGGTATTCCACAACAAGAATTGTTAATTGAAAGGGCACATCATGTGTATGCTCCAAACCTGGCTACGAGAAAACAACATAGACCTTTAATAGTAAAGATAATTGAAAGGGCACATTGTGTGTATGCTCTAAACCTGGCTATGAGAAAACAACCTAGACATTTAATACTAAAGATATAATCTTACCAGCAGAAGGAGTTGAGTCTGACAAAAATGTAGAAGGACAAAGTACTAAAAGTGAGAGACAGCAGAGTGTTTGTGGAGAATGACTACTCATTGTACACCATGCAAAAGAGGAGTAAATTTATTTCGTTATTCAGGGAATGCAGAGAAACATGCGTGATATTCAAACTGCTGTACACAATTATCTTCAAAATATTTTCCCTGGAGGAACAAAATCATTTTTTGAAGAAGTACATACTAAGGGACAGATACAAAAGTTTATCCAACAAAAAGTGAACTATGAAACAGAAGGATATTCTGCTTTTTGTTATTCTAATAATAAAGACCACAGAGAGACTGTGCCAGTGAAACCTTTTCCAGTGTTTAAACAGAAAATGCTCAAGAAAGGGAAACAAGCACAAGAGTTGACTAGACGAATTGACAGTACATTGGAAATGAAGCAGAGACAGGGTTTTGGAGATGGAGATGAACAGGAATACAACAAGAGAAACTGGAAATATTGGACTTTTTTGGAGTTTGTTAAATTTGTAGGGGACTCTAAAGCATATGCCCTACTTCATGTCATTAACATTTGAAGAATAAAATCAGTAACTTGGAAATTGACAAATGTGGGATTACAAAGCAATAATTATATTTGTGAAACATGACAGAACAAGAAAACCTGGAAATATTGGACTTCTTTGGACTTAAAGCATATGCCCTACTTTGTGTTATTAATGTTCGTAAAAATACTCAGGACAGGGGAAGAGGAGGCAGAAAGTTAACTGTAATGTGTGTGTGTATTTTTGTTTGAGGGGTTTTAATAAAACAAAAAGTTTTGCAAGATGTGACATAGGCTCAAATGGAGATGACAAGAAGCAAGTGTATAACAGATTAACCTGCCAGACAGTATATGCATGTAACACAAAAGCTGGAACTAGGCATTTAACAAAAAAAATATATACATAAAAGGTGGGAATAATAATTTTTCAAAAATATGATGCTTTCTATAATGTCTTTAAACATTAATGCTCTCAAAGATAAAGACAAAAAAGAAAGAGTAGTGAACTATATTAAAAAAATGTACAGTGCAAATAGCTATTCTACAGGACACACACTTGGAAAGAACTGAACATGTGAATTTGATAAATAAAGTTTTTCAGGATGGTTATTCAACAGAATACCTGGTGAAAAGGAAGATAGAACTACTTATATTAATTGCAAGAGGAGCTCCAATAGTAATACAAGAGGATAAAAAGACAATAACAGTAGATTTGTAGTATTAAGGGACTACTGGCAAGGGAGGATGATTACACTGGTATGTATTTAAATTCCACCAAAAACTGATATAATGGAGCTTAAGAAAATTCTTGGAGAAATTAGCAGCTTTCAGCAAGGAACATTAGATATAGGTAGGAACTGGAATTTGATTTGCAACAGTAAAGATGTGTCGGGGGGGGGGGGGGCCAGAAGGAAAAATATAACGAAGGAGGGCAGATTTTTAAAGACATTTATGAAAATATTTGGCGTGGAAGATGTAAATGCAGTACTAGGAGTTTGGAGTGAATTTACATATTATTTCCCAAGATACAAAAACTGGGCTAGGCTAGACAGAATTTACATTTCACAGGAACATTTACATTTAATTGAAGGTCTTGATACGCACCCAATAACAATTTCAGATCATGCACCAATAATAACTAAAATAAAAACACAGGGTAATGAAATAAAAATGAGACACTGGTGCTTTTCCACCTATCTGTTGAAACTAGAGGAATTTAAGGAATGGGTAATGGAGATTATTTATCTGCTATTAGAGGGGATAGAAATGTCTTCTGAAAATATAGCTAAAGAGTGGGATAAAATTAAAGTGGAGTTTAAAAATAAGGTGGAAATAAAAGAAAGGGAGATGTGGTTAAGAAGTAACAATTATTTAGAGGGACTGAAAATGTTAAAGTATTGCAAAATAAGGGGAATCTCACAGAACAAGAGGAGGAGCAACTGCAAAATGCTAGACAGAGAGTAAAGGAGTATCTTGATAATATGCACGAGTTTAGAAAGATTGCTGTTAAGCAACTGTTTTTGATAATAACACTAGAGCATAAAAACTTTTAGCACAATGACTCGGGTAACAGAAAGTAGAAATGGCTGTCACCAAGCTTAGGCAGCCTATGACAAGGAATATAACAAGGAATCCTATAGAAATATTAGAAATATTTTGGAAATTCTATGAAAGTCTGTATAAAGCAGAGAAATGTGGAAATCAAGAAGAGGTACAAATGGAAATGTTTATGGAAGAATTACATATGCCAAGGTTAGAGGTACAGGAGGCTCAATTACTAACAGCTAGGACAGGAGGAGATGAGATACAAATGGTGATATATAACCATTCTACAGGAACGTTCCCAAGAATAGATGGTATTTCTGTGGAAGTTTGGAAGCTAGAAGGAAAAAACTGATAAAGATGCGGAAGGCTTTGTTTAACAGTATTTTAAGAGGAGGAGAAGTACCAACATCCTGAAAGAAAGTGGTGGTAGTTGCAACACCTAAAGAAAGTAAAGATCCATCACATCCAGCTTCATACAGGCTCATTTCAATACTAACCATGATTATACAGTGTTTATGTCTATAATGGCTAAAAGAATAGCAAAAGTGATGCCAGAATTGATAGATACAGATCAATGTGGCTTTGTGGAGGGGAGGCAAACATTTGACAACATTAACAGAACACTGATGATCCAGAGGGAAGCAGAATGTAAGAAAATACTACTGTTGTTGCTGGGTCTCGATACAGAGAAAAAATTTGACAGCATAAGCTGAGACTTTATGAGTAGAACAATGGAAGCATTTGTATTCCCTGTTAAAATTACAAGGTTGATTAGGAGGATATATGAGAGATTGGAGGTGAAAATTAAAGTGGGTGGGGTCCTCTCTGATAATCTCTGCTTGAGCACAGGAACCATACAGGGGTGTCCTCTCTCCCCTTTATTATTTGCATTATATTTAGTACTATTGGTAAAGAAAATAAGGGAGTCAGAGACTCAAGGATACAATTGGTATGGTAGCTGTAGTCAAGAAAAGCTGGCTCTTTTCGCAGATGACGTTATTTTATACCTGACAAAACCAGAAAGGGACATTACAGTGTTTTGGAACATGATGAGACAGTTTCAAATCTTTTCAGGATACAAAGTTAATGAAGCTAAAACAAAGGCAATAGCATTAAATTATGCATCCACATATGAATTGTTTCAGCAATATCCATACTTATGGGGGCATGATAAAATGAAGTATTTAGGAGTACAGATTAAAATGACTCTGGTGTGGCAGTTAAAGATAAGTGGGAAGAGACTAAACAAAAAATGATACAAAAACTGAGAAAATGGAAGCTCTGTTATATGGAGGCTGGTAATAAGATACAAGCAATTAAATGTTTTTGGTCCCTTTAGTCTTACACACAAATCAGGCTTATCTTTATCAACCAGAGAAGTTATGGTTAGGAATTAATAATAAATAAGGAGAGACTAGGATTTTGGATGCAACCCTTTAAGGAGAATAACAATAATCATACAGAATATTATATTCATTAAGCAGCAGAAAGGATTATAAGACCTAACCCATCACAGGAATGAAGAAAGAAGATTCTGTCAATAAGGATGACTGCAACTAAGGATACAGACAATATGCAAGAGGGAGGTGGAATTTATTGGAGAAAACTGGCAAAGGAACCAAGGTATTGGGAGCAAATAACTAGCGAGGGAAAAGTAATAGAATGGGAAGACGCTAAGAACTTATTTGGACTGCAGATTAGAGATTGCCTTCCGTATTCAAGGACTGATATCAGAGTATAGGCAAAGAGAAAGAAATAGAAGGGTCCTAAATGAAAGACCATCACTGGTGGAGTTTTTAGTAGAATCTAGAACAGAAGTTGCCGTTAAGAAAGGAATAACTAGGACAGCATATAAAATATTGCATAATAACTATAAGAATCAATCAGAGGAGGTTAGAAAGGATTGGGAAGAGAGATTGGATAAGCAATTCATAAAGAAACAATGGAGGATATATGTATGTCTCCCAAATATGCAACAAAGTCTAGAATATTTAGGATGTTTGCTTGGAAGTGTTTACATAGGTATTTTATACCCCAAGGAGACTTCAAAGAATTTTTCCTCAGGCAGGCAGCAAATGTTGGAGATGTGATGAGGAAGAAAGAGGTAACTGGGAACATATTTTCCAGAAGTGTAATGAGTTGGCAGACTTTAAAGATTCCCTGTAGACTGCTCTTATCTGTCGGAGATGCTGGGTGAGCAAATTGGTGTAATTAAGGAAATGATTGTTTTTGAGATATGATGCAGAATCGGAATTGCCTAGACATAGTAAGGCCTTGCTGAGTCTAATTATGATGGCTGCCAAAAAAGCAATTACTAGAAAATGTTAATCAAAGTCTAAACCAACTTTCATAGAAGTAACAAAGATAGTAACAGGATAAAACAACTGGAATTGGGATCTTTAGAAAAGGGTATGAGCAAATTACACAGGAAAAATGGCAATTGTGGGATCAATACATGCAGAGCAGGAACAAGGTTTAGAAGTAGACAGGATATGAATGAGCTATGCAATGGTTAACTGACAATGAATGGATATATTATAAGTGATGTATAATGTTTCAAGCTACAGTTGTGTTGGCATGGTTTGTAATGCATAATGTTTGCAACTGACATTGTGTTGGTATGGTTTATTTTCATTTACTCTCACTATCCTGCTTTTATCCCTACATCACTCTTTCTATCATATTACCTTGGTAACATATTTATTTTCTGTTTCCTATCCCTCCTTACCTGCTTCTTGGACTACTTTCCTTTACAGCTCCCTATCTCAATCACAAACACCTCCCCTCTTTCTGGACTAATCTCTTCTCCTACAAAACCATCTGTCATATTTTGCTAAATACCTACCACTATTACCCCCTCTCCTTATCTCACACAGTCCTTCCTTACTTAGCATCATATATGATACACTCTTATCTATCTCACAATCTTTCTCCCATCTTCTCCCAATCCTACTTATTTCTATCACTAACCCACACATCTTTGTCTTTCCTTTCTCTGCAACTCCATCAGCTCTATTTCCTTATTAACCATGAAGTCCATCTACTGAAACTGATAACCTAGCTATCCATTAATACTGCGTCCAGAACTCCCAAAGATCTTGCTATTCTAACCAGCTATAATGTACCTTAAATTGTAATTTCACCTATTATGATAATCTGTACTAGGTCAAAAGAATATATGTTTTACTTAACTTCTGTATTCAGGTCGAGAAAAGAATGTTTATTTACTCAGCACTATATTGGCCTAGATAACAGAAAAAAAGTAAGTTTTGCTCAACTTGCTAATCTACAAATGTCTGTAACTGATATTATGAAAATGTAATGTTTGCTAAAATTGGATAATCTTTATTGTTTATCTTTCTGATGGAGCTTTTCTCCCCGAGTCTCAGCTGAAAATGGGTTCCTGACCCAGTCGTATTTTCCCAGTCAATAAATAAACAAATGCATTTATATAAATGTAAGATCACCTGTGTTATACATGATAATTTAATAAAGATGTTTCTTGTTTAAAAAAACAGAATTAGTGGTGCTTCATTCAATTGGTACAATGTGTCAGAGAGGGGAGTAGTATGTGTGACAAAAAATACTAAAGAAGCCAAAAAGTAAATGGCACAAACCAGTGATCTGACCTGTGTTTCTGTACGAGTCAGAAACCTGAGCAGTGACAACAAAGCGCATGAAGATGCTAGAGGTGATGGAGATGAGATGCCAGGGATGGGTTATATGACACACACTGTGAGACAGATGAAGAAGAGAGGACATCTGAGCAGAAGTCAATGTAACCCCAAATGCACAAAAAGAAAAGAATAAATAAATGTCATTCAGTCACATGTGCAGGAAAGCTGAAAGACAATTTGGTAAACAAGATTTTGGGATAAACAGAAAAAAATATAAGAAAAAACAAGGATATGCTACTAAGAGATGTATGCATTGCATGAAAGAAAACCTGTGATAGTCAGGCGTGACTGTCACAGAAGGTAGGAGACAGGCATTGAATCAAGAGCAATGGCAACAGCTGACACAACACCCCGACCCTGTGTAAAAAATGTGAAAAAGGAGTTGATGATGATGATGACACAGTATTTTTCTTCACTCTCTAGAAGGGTTTAGGTTTCATAGGTACAGGGGATTGGGAATCTGGCACCAGGAATACACTTTCAAAGGTGTCCTCAAATGCCTGGAAGACATGAAGGATGGTGGTGGGCTTAGGCTGGTCATTCCCAGCAAATTCATTTATCTCCTTTGGGAGTCTGAAGGCTCCTTGCATACTCACTTGAAGTAATCCTTCATAAGGCTGAACTTGTCTCTGAAGAAGATACCTTTACACATGATTTAGATGATAAGGACTCTTCTTCCTCTGTACCCTCTGTACAGTACTCCATTGCAAAGTAAACCTGAAAAGTATCTGTTGATTTGGTAACTTCATCTTCATTAGCATCAGAGTCAGAAATCAGTTGAATTGAGGGAGTAGTCCTTTTCATTGAGAATGCAAGCCTAGAATTCTGGTTGGGGGGGGGGTGACATAATGGTTAATGTGTCTAATTCACAGACACAAAGTATATAATTTGATTCTTATCTTTGATTAATGTCTGGTTATTGACTAAGTGTGCAATAGTCTGTAGACTGATTACCTAATAATTATCTATGAACAGTGCTGAGCCCACTCGCTGGGTGGGTGGGGGTTACAATAACCCTTTTTTATGTAGCAGCCTACTCTTTCAACATAAAAAAGGCCAGGTCAGACAGCAGTGGGCCAGATGTCCCTGGGCCTCAATCCAAATCCCCAGGAGCTGAAGTATGAAAGTCCTTGGTGGGGGTACCTAGAAGACAGAGTAATATTGGCTGTCAGGCTTAATATTTCACACACAGAACAAGTTGGAATATCTTCATCCATGATTACACTGTCTACCTGACCCTAAGGTAGGAGCAGATTTTGCCTGCTGGAGAACATTGCTGCACTGTGGAACAGTAAGTATAAAAGCTGGGGCCTGGTCTACTGCAGAAAGCAATATCTCACCTACTGTCATCCTATAAATGGACACTGACAGAACAACAGATGGCTGTGATCTAGGGTTTGGGATCAGGGACTTACCAGCTGTTCCCTTCATAGAACCAGAGTCTTTCAGTTTATAGAGGCCTAGATACATAGGTCATTAAAGCCTTGCACACCTTGCCCATTTCCGAGGTAATGACCTTCTCAAGGTTAATCATTTTCCTCTCCTTTTGTCCTCACTTTTAAAGGCTCACACTACAGAAAAACCCAGCCAGTGCTGAAGGGGTGATCTAACCATGGTCTAAGAATAGTCATGGACCTGCTGGAAGATTGGAAACTTAAAAACAAAGCATTTGAACTACATTTTGCATTAAGTGAAGAATTGCACTTATCTTAACCTTTTGAATCAGTTTTGTGTGTTGTGTTTGCTCTTTATCTGATGCTAAAGCTATTAATTTAAGGTGTTTTTATATTCTGCAGTGATTTTTTTTTGGTTTGTGTGTTGGGACTGTTCTGACTGGGCCCTCATTTTATTGCATTTTTACTAGCTCTCTTCTGAATTTGGTCCCCACCAACCCTATTTTTGTGCTTTTAAACTTGGAGGCTTTTGAGTTGCCTGTCCCTACTGTGTATCTGGCTTTGGAAGCTCCTCCTAGTCTCACTTCTGTATACCTGGCCCTAGACGCTCCTCCCAGTCTCATCACCTCTGCATCTAACTGGTTACTGACAGAAGAAACTGGGATGGCCCTTCCGTACACTGTGTGTACACTGAAATTGCTTTGAAGTGTGTGTGCCCCTCATTGCTGGCTTGTCTGCCTTTGAATCACCTTTTAATTACTTGTCGCTAGTTATTAGATTTGTTTCTGGTACATTTTCCCTTGTGGCTAACTAAAATGTGTTTTGACATTAGAAAGAGTGGTCTTCAGTTCTAGTGGCAGAAAAAAGGTAGTCTGGTCTGGCTGAGTTAGAATACACACAGGTAGGATTAAGTGAGAATTACTTGTAGCTAGTTGCTTGATTTATTTCTAATATCTTTCAAGTTTGTCTAACTAAAGTATGTTTTTACATTACGACTGAGACTGAAATTCTAGTGTCAGCAGAAAGGTAGTCTGGTCTATCTGAGTTGGGAAACATTCAAGAGGTATTAAATGGACAATTACTTGTTATAGCTAGTTGCTTGATTCGTTTCTGATACCTTTCACTTTTGGTTAACTAAAGTGTGTTTTTGCATTAAGAAGAGTGGGACTGCAATTCTGGTGGGAATAGAAAGGTTCTTGGTCTATCCGAATTGGGAGACGCATGAGGGGGCTTAAACAGACAATTACTTGTAGCTAGTTGATACTTTTGGCAAACCAAGTGTGTTTTTACATAAAGAAGACTGGGACTGATATTCTATTGGCAGTAGTAAAGCAGCCGGGTCAATCTGAGTGGGGAACTACAAAGGTAGGCTTAAAGTGTGATTGTTTCATCAGCCAGAGAGGCTTATTACAGACTTAGTTGTTTCATGTTTCATCAGCCAGAGGGCTTACTGGGTGCACAGTTGTTTGATGCTAATCTGTACTGGAGAGCTTCTTTTGCTGTACCTTTACATTAAGAAGTTCCAGGATCATCCGTCTTGTGGTAGAAGGTGTTTACCTGGTCTCTCTTTGTTAGGAAGCAACTCAGGGGCTTCAAAATGTAGTTGTTTATTGGCCAGATGGTATGAGAGTTAGTTTCAAGTTTTTTTTTTCTGTTTGCTATAAATTAAGTGCTTTTTCTCAAAACTTTTCATCGAGCAGTGGTGTAGCCCCTTGTAGAGTAGCAAACCGATAAAGCTAGTACTTAGGGCTTTAACCTGTAAAAAAGAAAGGCCTTGCATGGAGCTAAGCTTAGGGTAGCTAATTAGTACTACAAACAGCACTAATATCAGATCATAGCCCTATCCAACATCTAGCCTTAACCCTAGACACCACTCAGGTGACCCTTGTAAGACCAGGTTCCTAAATCATAAATAGCCCAACCGTAATACAGGTCCTGACAACATGGATTTGCAATTTCCTAAAGTCTCTGTGGCCAGCTTGGTAGATATGGGCATCCTAAGACAATGTAGCAATTGTCTCATGTACTCAGAACACTTATAAATCCTTAAAGAAACTGACACAGAATATGACAGATATACGTATGTAACTTTCTCAAAGGCAAAAATCTCACTTATAAACAAGGTTGTCAACAGCACACACATTACATCCTTCATACATACCGCTCACCACACATACAGACCTTCTTATGCTGAGGCACTTAAAAGAAACTTCTCCATATCTCAAAGACCGCCTAACCCATCAAACAGCAACACTCATCCTCAGCAATCATTAAAGCACACACCAAAAGCAGCGCCTAAAACCACACATAAGCCTACACCCAATGATCCCCAAGAGCAAAACACAAAGCAAGTAAACACTTTACCTACTACTGCTGTCATAGGGAATTCTATTGCAAGACACACAGATACCCCCTCACCAGGCTGGACAAGGAGAAAGTAACTGTTAGTTGCCTATCTGGAGCAAGGACTGGCAATATTACACATGCACTCAAGTCACTGCACCACAGGTGCTGATATGATTCTGTCATAGTCCATGTGTGTGTAAATGAACTGAGAAGTACCTCGCTGGACTGTATGAAAAGAGGCATTATGGCTCTCTCTGTATATGTGTCACAGACAGGTACGTACTTTGCAATGAGCAACATTCTACTTCACCAAGGTGATGTCACAGTATGAACAGAAATTGAGTCATTTTAATAACCGTCTTATTTTCTGGTGTCACTCTAGGGAATCCTGTATCTATCAGCATGGGAGGACATGGTTAACAGACCATGTTGCTTTGCCAAGAATGGTCTGAACCCCCACCCCCACCCCCACCTGATCAGGGAAGCATCTGTGGTCACAATGGCCCTGGGCTGTGGAGACTGAAATGGGCGACTCCAACGTTCTGCGTCTGGCCTCATCCACCAAAGAAGGTCCTGCTTGCAGGTGTTGGTTATGTGAATCTGGTAACTGAGGGGGTGATGGTTCAGAAAACAGTGACAAAGAAGAAGCCATTGCAGGATTCGCATGTGTAGCTTCGCTAGAAGCACTATAGGAACTGAAGCTGCCATGGATGCTAGGGCCTGAAGAACTTCCCTTGCTGATACCTTTGTTTGACAGAGTATCACCCGGAGCTGGAGCCTCAATCGCTGGAGTCTGTGATTTGGGAGTGACACTATACAGGACCGGGTATTGAAACTTGCTCCAATGAATTCTATTTGTTGTGTAGGAGTAAGGTTTGATTTCTTCCAATGTATTGTTATTCCCAAAATTTTTGCCAGAGAGAGAGAGTACAAGGCAGTGCTGTTACCAGAAGATGCTTGGTGGGGGCAGTGAGGAGCCAGTCGTCCAAATATGGAAACATCTGGAATCCTTGTAGTCTCAAATGAGCTGTGACCACTGCCATGCACTTGGTGAACACTCTGGGGGCTGTAGAGAGACCAAATGGCAGGGCACAAAATTGATAATGACTGGCACCTAGCCGGAAGTGAAGCAGACTCCTGGAGTGTTTGTCCATTTTCATGTGGTAATACACATCCTGGAGATCTATCGAGCACATCCAATCGCCTTCTCTTAAAAAAGGGAGGATGGACTAAACCGTGACCATCCGGAATTTGGTTTGGGTACAGACTTGTTCAAGCTGCTGAGATCCAAAATGGGTCTCCAGTCCACTGTCTTTTTTGGCACCAAAAATAATCTTGAGTAGAATCCGTATCCGGATTGGTCTGGTAAGACTGGTTGGATGGCTCTTTTTTGAGATAGCTTTATTATCTCTGAATTTGGTTCTTCCCTTTGACTGGGTGGAATGTCGGGAAACTTTTTTTGAAATTTTGGATGACCAGAAAGGGGGATGGTGTAACCTCTGGTGATTATACTCTGCACCCAATGATCGGTGGTGATGGATTGCCAGGCAGCTTGGTGCAGAGAAAAACAACCCCCGACTGCTTCCAGAGGTAAGCAATTGGCCTGCTCCACAGGAGTGCTGGTAAAGCTGTCCAGAAAGGGTCCCTGGAGCCTTGGTTATGAAGACCCCCTCTGCCTCTGTAGGGGCATTTTCCGGAATTGTTACCCTTCTGCCCCTGGGGGTATCATCACTGTACGGCACGGAAAGGACCCTGAGATTTTTTGTGCCACATTTTCCCACTCCTCTGATTCCTGGAAAAGGAACGCTGAGGATTGGAAAATTATAGGCCTATGGCAGACAGGGTCTTGCCATCCTGCTCGCATCTGGCTAGTGTGTCCTTCACCTTGGAACCAAAAAGGGATGATGCTTTGATGGGAGCATTCAAAAAGGAAGACAAAGGGGTCCGCGAGGTCACAAATGCGCATCCAGGCATGACATCCCATGACAACGCCTGAACCCTGTTGCTCTAGCCGCCCCTTCGGTCGCATGTGGTAGCAACCTCAAGGACGAGTTGGAGATCGATTCCAGGGTTGTGAGCTGTTTGGCCACTTTGTCCCTGACCTCGTCAGACAACTCTCCTGCAACTGTCCAGAGAGTTCGGAGATCAAGTCCCTCTGGAGTCTGGAGCCAAACAGTTCAGTGACCATATAGCACAAGTCCCTGATGCAGAAACTCACTTTCCAAGTCTGTCCACCACCCGGGACTCTCTGTTGGTCAAGTGGACTGTGGGACTTTCCTCAGCCAAGTCCTTTTTCGTGGCCGCTGCCACCACCATAGCATTGACTGGTAACCCTCTGGACCAATGCGGGTTCTCCTCAGGAGCGGAAAGAATTGTCAGGTCTCCGAGGGATCACCTCAATGGAATTAGGGTTCTTCCAAGCATGCTGCACAACGAGCTGGATGAGCTCATCAGCAGGTGGGGTCACCTAAGAGGTAGTAGGCCAGGCACCGAAAGCCTGCAGTAACACGGACTCCTCAGATGAAGGGTTGGAAGGCTTCCAGTCACCACTCTGTTTTAGCTTTTCCAGAATATCTCTGAAGGAGCCATCATCAGGAGGTGACCGTGGGGATCCTTCACCATCACTGTAATCCGTGTCTTCCGTTAAAGATCCCTTGGGCGAGTCTATGTGCTTCCTCTTGCACTTCCTCTTCTGAGGGGGCTCCTCAGTGAGAGTCTTTGAGAAGGACTAAGAAAAGTGGGTACCCTGAACAGGAGTGTCCTGTAGCTTCTCTGCCCAGTGCCCTGGGGGTGGTGGTCTGTGACAGCTGCAGCTCAGGGGGCGAAAACTGGGGTTCCAACGTCAAAGGAGTGCTTTCCATCATGTGGAAAGTAGGTCTGCCTGAAGAGGGATGGGAGCCTGGGGTCACACCCTGCTCCGACAAACCCGCTCCCATGGATGGATCCTCAAGCAGGATCGGTGCAGACGTGGCTATCAGCACTGAGGACGGAACTGAAGACAAACACAGAACCATGCCATGAGCCGTGGCGCCCACCCCCAATCCCCAGATTGAGGAAGGACCAGTTCTACAGGAAATGAGGACCAAAGGGATGAACTCGGAGCCTGAGGTCCACTATAGGCGCCGACATGATGGGTTCCTAGAAGGACGTCGGAGCAGAAAGCTTCGGGACCAGAATGGCCAAAGGAGTGTAAGAAGGAGTCCTTGGAGAAATCAACCCAAGTCCTGCAGGTGGATGGGTCTTAGAAAGTGTGGGTATCCCCCTGGCTGCCAACAGCTGGTCCAGAAGACACACCACATCGTGTTCTGACAGGCTCCTAGTGGATCTACTGGATACTCCGGCTGGAGAGTCAGGTCGGTCAATGAACGGGCTTTACATCTGGCCCAGGAATGGATCTACAGAAAGGGAGTATTGCGTCCGTGGTGCAAGGTCTGCTGGCACCAATGTCTCAATTGTCAAGACCGGGATCAAAGGGGTCAAATCCAACTTGGTCAATAAAACTCTCGGTGCAGAAGTGGCACTCAGAGCTGAAGCGGTAGGTTCCAATATCGTAACAGACGAAGGTACTGAAGGCATGCCCTGAGCTGTAGTGGCCACAGGTGCCGAAGTCAAAATAGGCGTAGTGAGGTCTATTGTCAGTGCTGGAGGCGGGACCAGTGCCGAAGCTGGCACCAGTATCGTAGGTTTTGAGATGCTTGGAGCCGACAAGAATGGAGCCGTAGAGGCAGATTTATGCTCCAAGGATAACTTGGAGACCTTTGATTTCACAGGCTTACCCTAATCACTCGAGGGTGAGGAGGGAACCAAATGGGACCTCTTTTTGTCTTTTGTAAGAGGGGTTGAGAACTCCATCGCAGAAATGGCCTCTGAGAAGGGACACTTAAGTAACCCTTTCAGTATCAGTTTATTTTTGTGCTCATTCAGAGTGTGTTGACTTAAACTCTGAAAAATGTCACAGGGAGGGTGCACCGAAAGGTGGGGTACCCCCAAACAATATACACAATCATCATGAGAATCACTATTAGGTAACTTGCCATTAAATGAAACACAATGCTTAAACCCTGAAGTACCTTTCTTATCTGACATTTTGACAGAGGGACACCACAGGCAAACACTTTAAGGACAAAAAGAAACAAGTCTGTATTAATGAGTCAAACACAGTTCAAAAAGCCACACAATAGTATCACTATATAGGTATATATATAAGTAAAACAGAAACGTCTTACTGAAAAAATACTAACAGACTAGGAGAAAAAAAGAGAAATACCAGCTATGGTATTGAAGGGATACCACAAGGGTAAGGGGAGAAGGCCATACCAACAATGGTACTTGAAAGTTTACCAACGGGTAGAGCAAGGAAGAAAAGATCAAGTCAAACAGCAAAAAACACACTAGAAATACTAATCACTCACTAAAAGAGAAAATATCACAAAGTTTTCACACAAAATATCAAATAAGTTTTCACTTACCTGAGAGCTCGGCTGAAAAGTGGCTTTACGGCAAAGCGGCAAATGAGATCTGAGGTAACAGGGAGAAGGGCATTCTGGGTAAAGGCTTAGCTCAAGAGTTTTTTGGCTGGTGCAAGCTTGGTAAAACGCTGACTCGGTTCCAAGGGCTCGGAAATGAACCCATCAGTGATGAATGGAAAGATGATTAACAACATCAGATCAAGACTTAGCAGGACCACCTGAGGCATTCTTCAACTACAGACTCAAAAGAGGTCACATGCCAGGTGCATAGAGGGCCTCAATGGTCATCTCTCTTCATAAGGGTGAACCATCAGTCAACTATTGGAACTCCAAACCCATTAGTTTAACAATTGTGATTTGCAAAACCGTGGAATGAATTATCATGGAAATGATCAACAAGGACATTGGCAGTCTAGAGACACTAGACCCATCTCAGTTTTGCTTTACTAACACACAGTCTTGCCTACTCAGTCTGGTAGACTTCAAGTGGGTCACCAAGGCTATGGATGAGTGGAAAATGGTGCATATCACCTACCTTGACCTGGCCAAGGTGTTCGATACAACGCCCCACTCATGTATTGCTGACAAACTCTCTCAGAACTAGGAATAAATCCCTACATAACTTGCTGGATTTCTGGATGGCTCATAGATAGTCCCCAAGAAATCAGGATCAGTGAGACCACCAGCAGAGTACCCCAGGGCAATGTATTAGGCCTACTCCTGTTTGACATCTAATTCTCATAAGTAATGCTAATGTCAAAGGCCTCTGGCTCACCATATTAGCAGAAGATTTTAAACTGGGAGCTATCATAGATTCTGTCTGTGACAGCAACATCCTACAAGAAGGTCTAACACAAACAAATAACTGATGCCAAGGCCATGAAGTAAAACTCAACTCGAAGAAATGCATTATAGTGTGCTTTGAGAAATTGTCCACCCAAGCTAATTACTCTAGCGATAAAACACCACTAAGAGTTGACGCAATAGTTAGGGATCTATGAAGATATGTAGACAGTAATCTGGCCTTCAACCAACACATAACCAAGAAAGTAAGAAAATCATTTTATGTTGCCCAACTCCTAAGCAAGGGTATGGCATCCAGGGCCAAGGAAGTTATAGTATCACTCTACTCAGCCCTTATCAGACCATGGAGTACAATGCCCCCTTTAGCATGTACCTAACTAGGCACTTGCAACAACTGGCATGCCCAGTTCTACACCAGAAGAATCCTGGGTATGAATACCACATCCTAAACAGATTGTCTTAAGCACTTATCTGTGTAAGTCTCTTATAGGTTACTGAGAGACAATCTATGCCTAGCATATGAGGCATTCTCATATCCAGCTTTGCTGGATCTCTTGCACATCTGCAAGACAAACATCAGCAGAAAAAAACAGATCCAAGGACCTGAACTTTGCCTGCAACATAAACAGAACATGCTGGAAAGACCAATATGTGTCTCGAAGAATCCCTGCGCTATGGAATAAGCTCCCTGTCTACGTGAAGTAGAGTTTATCCCTGATCTTATTCAAAAGAAACCTTGATCATTAGATGGAAAATTGCAAACTCATCCCCACTCTGGTCCCCATGTCTCCAATGGACAGAGGAAAACAGTAAATAAATTAATCCCCAACAAACACACACCACCCCCCAAATAACCCTTAGCTACCTCTTTACTAATATACACCACCATATAGGCATTCAAGGAACTCAAGGACAAAACTGGATTGGGTTGCATGACTAGGCTTCTAAAGACCCTGGTGGTCATTAACCTAGTATAAACCTGTGAACCTATATGAGTTATTGGTATGCCGGGTAGGACTTAAGTGATTTGTCTCATTTTGACAAGGTTTTTCTTCTAAAATAAAGATACTCTTCCTGTTTCATTTGGTTGCTCTAGGGCCAGACAGAAAAGGCAAAGCAGATAGAAGTTCTTCGCTAACATCTACATACCACAGCCAAACTTGATAGTAATTTTTCCCAGGGATGCTATGGGCCTTAGGAATGCCTTGTCAAAATGATTTATCAAATGGTTCCAATGCCATCAACAGAACGCAACAGAAGACAATAAGGCAAAAAGCTCCCAGGCAGGATAATGACGCAAAAGCTTTCAAAAGGGGTATTTATCACTTTGGCAGTTGGAAATTCACATTCTTTCACAAATGGTACAAATGATTGAATACCTGGATCATGGGCAAACAAAACTGAACATAGTATAGGCTGTTCTCTCACTTCTACCTACTGCTTGCCTGATTTCTCTGACATGAGGAAGAGACCAGGCCAACAAGGGACATATGAAGCTGTAGAAGTCTGGTCAATCACAAAGATATATGCCTGCAGCTATATTTTTTATGATTTACAAATGCTGCTGTTGCATGATCCTTACAGTGAACAACCAAGAGTACTCCATCTCTATCTTATTCTAAACAGGGGACCTATTTGACAGAAAGCACGAGACCTTGTGCTGCAAAAGGATTGAACAGGGATTAGAAAAGTAAGTCTCTAGTGAAGATCTCTAGGGGCTCACCAAAATTAGTGTAATTCACATTGATATAGATTCCATTCTCTAATACAGTGTGGAAAAAAAAAAACTTCTGACCACATCCAACAGGATAAGAAAAAAATTTGGCATATCCATAGTCAAATTAAATAAAACTAAATCCATTCATTGATGTATAAGTGCATATTCCGATAATTCTAAATAAATGTCTTTTAAATCTCTCTTCTGCTATAGATGCTTACACCTCTGATAATCATATAATCCAATAAGTCAATATTTGCTTTTGTAAGCAAGTGTTCCATGCTTGAACATATGTCTGATTTTAAATTCCAGCAGCCGCAGATTTGATATCCCTGTAACTTTTCTCTCCATAAGCTTATATCTTTTGATATAAACCTGGTATCTAATAATACAACATCCGTAGCTAATCTTGCATATCTTTCTATAATGCACAATTTTCTTGCGTCACTCTTTTTACATTTAAAACTCAATTCAAATTATTCTTTTTTTATTTTAAAGTCTCAAGTGGAAGACTTTTAACTTTATTTTTCAATCCATGACTCTTACTTCAACTGAATTTTCCTGAATTGCCTTTTTCCTTTAGCCATCTTCATTCTCTTCTCTTATTTCTTCCATTTCTAACAGCTGAAATGTATTTGCTGTTTGTATATCAAATGTTCTTTTCCAACCTCTACCATTTCATCTTCTCTGCTGCCAAATATCATAATCTTTTGCATTTTCAGGCATTTGTTGTGCAGTAATAAATTCTGATAATTTTTCACTTCCATCGTTTTTTGCAAACCTTAATTCTTGCTGCCTTCTCCATTATTACTGTCAGTATTATTCCACACATTCTCCTGATGTGTGCTGTGGTTACTGTCAGCCTTATAGCTTTCTGTTATAACAGCATTTCCCTCTTCTTGTTTATCTCATTCAAGCCAAAGATGCCCACCTTTATGACATTTTCTGTATTACACTCTTTTACATTATATTCTTTTTCCTCACACGGCTGACATCTCATTTTCCTGTACTCATTTATTAAATGTGTATCCTTCTCAGAAAAATCACATATCTTTTAACTCCTTGAAGGCTGTTTGCTGAAGTGCTAGAATCTAACAGTGTTTCCAATTAAAATTTTTTTCTGGTAGCCTTTGGTCGCTGTTTATTTTTAGTTCCTCTCATCTGGTGGTTGCTGCAAATCACATATCTTTAGTTGGCCCCAATATTGCAATACCTCTTTCATCCATTTATATAAATACTGCTTGGTAAGTTCTATATATTATTCACATCCATTCTTAACAAAACTTCACTTTTTCAGCCACCATATTACACACAGCAGTCATCCTAAACTTTCTGAATTATTTGCTTTGTTATACTTGAAGTTAGTATGAGATAAAGCATCTGTTTCATCTACTGAATTTAACTGGATATGCATAAATACTTTCTTTTTACACTGCCTATTTTTATATAAACAGAAACTCATTCTAGGACAGTGGTCTTTCTTAATGTCACACACCATTACAATTGTTCTATTAGCATAAAAGATTCAAAAGTTAAATCACACATGTACTCTTTCTGTAAATGTATAAAAGATCTGACATCATATGCTTTAGATCCAACAGGTGCTACTAAACAGCCCCAAATAAATAAAATATCTATCAATGGAACAGTCCTTCGTTTTTACTCTTACTACTGGTGTCTTCTTACTGCTTACCACATGCACAACCTGTTGCTCATCCATTGCAGCGTCTTTTGCATATGACATTTGACCAACCATAGCTTTTTCTTTACTGACAATAATGTCATTAGAAACCATCTGCAAATGCTCTTCATTTTTCTCTACCATCTCACTTAATTTCTGTACTCTTTCCTGTTTTTGATTGCTGTAGATCCATTTTCCACTGCCCTGCTCCATGACAAAACATAATCTTTATTTGTTTCAGACTGTTGTAGCATTTCCAGTAGTTCCCTACAATCCTGGCCTCCTGATAGAAGCATCATAATTTCTACTTCTTCTGCACTGTTTACACAGTTTGTTGAAATCACTATATTGCCGCCACCTTTTGCAACACAACAGCCCTGCTGTGCATTCTCTGCTAGTTCACTGCTATTGCCATCTATGGTGACCAAACCTAACATATTCTCTTACAATGCATCCATTTTTCAACTGAATGCTGTATTTTACATGAGAAATCACCTCTGTCTGCTCTGTTCATTGTCCCAGCTCTCGTTCCTTCTTTATGCATCATCTTCTTGGCCACCCTTCCATTAAAACTAGGATGAAGTGAACAAATTGGGGGGTTATTTACATGTGTGCAGTCTTATTTATATCATATTTATAGTTAAAGGACAGTATTTTACATTTAAAGGAATAACTTTGTATACTTTATCCATTCTTTTTATTTTTCTGCACCATTCCATTTTTATAATATAAAGCCTCCCACTGCCATGCCAACCAAATATGTCACACACATGCAAAAATAGTTTTATTTATGTGATCCATTTTTCCTGTTTTTTTCATAACATTCGTGCACAATCATTTCCATGTTCACATTTGTACTGCTTTGTTTTCCCATATCTCTTTACTTCACTTCCAAACTCCTTTATTCTTTCACATTAAAAAAGGCGTTGTGGTTTACTTTACCCCATATACACTATACTGCTTATATTTCATCATTTCTTTTACCAGTAAATTGTTTAAAATAAAACTATCTAAAAACTGACATTTTTTATTTAAAACACCTTTTTTATTAATTTTACAACAAAGATTATACAAAATTATTTAAAGATAAACAGAAAAAAAGACAACTATTTACAGATATCCACAACAAACATTTTGACCAAAATGTAAACTGGTGAGTAATAGTCGAAGTTCTCATTTTAGAAGTTGACAATTCTGTTTTACAGACAGTTTTTTTGCTAAATTAATGAATTCAGTGAAAGAAAGAGTAGTTTTACAATTTCAGTTCTTTGTGACTATTTTTGTTGCTGTATCCAAAATGGACCAAAGGAAAGGCACCTGCATTCTAGGAATAGAATCCAGAACTGGAGCATTAAATAAAATCAAGGACTAGGAGTTAGAAATTATATAATTATCTGTCCACAAACATGGAGCAAAGTTTCTAAATTCAACCCAAAAAGGAGTTACTATTTTACAGTCCAATATCATGACACCAATCTGCGTTCGAGACTTCATTATACCTCCAACAATTAATTTTGCCATAGTTATATGTTAAAGACGCTTTATGTGGAGTTAAAAACCTCTGTGAAGAAATCTCCACATTTATATTTTTCCAGTAAAAAGAGAAGTAGATTTTCCTGCAGATTTAAGAATTAAGCATTTATCTTCATCAGAAAAGACCTTCTCATTAATCTTAGTTGAGTGACTCCCAAATGATGAATCTGTGGAACCAAACTCTTCTCTTATTATTTTATAAATTATTGATATATATAATTTATTCTTACTTGAGTTACTATTGAATCTTAAAAAAAAAACTTATGTATCTTTGGAATATATTTTGTTTGAAAATCCAGGGAGATTTTGATTTTATCACTAACATATTTTTTACAAGATTGTATTGTCAACCAATTATTATTTTCTAAACAATGTCTTGCAAGAAGATAATCTGTATTATATGATTTATTTCCCATTAAGAATTGATGCCAAAAGATTAAATTTGCATCTCTAAGGTCTAGCATTTTTCTTATATTAAAAGTTCCCAAACAACCCACAGTGTTTGATGTAGGGAAAAATAAAAACAATACTTCTTTAACTATATAATTAGAAATCATGAATCTTTTAAAATTTAAAAGGATATAATCAGTGAAGGGAGAGGAACAGTATGTTTTTCTTTTCATTTAAACACAACCCCTGGACTCATTAAACTCCGGAATAGCATGGAGCAGATCGTGCCCATGTAGAACAGCAGCACGGCTTGCATATTAATGAAGGTGCGCTGCTGTATTCTCTATATGGACACTAGCCATGTACAAGCACAGGGGGCATGTCCGAGCACTGCTTGCACAGTACACACACCCCTGCACTCTAGAATTGATGTACAGCAATTCTAAAGCAACTAACAGTGTCCGCGGACAAAATACAGAAGCACAGCCCCACAACATAGCTCTCAAATGACCAGATGTTTGCAGAATGTCCAAAATTTTCCCTTATATTTCTGGCCTTTCCCTCATAAAATTTCCTCTTGTCTGGCAAATCATTGGGATGATCTAAGGATTGAAGTCACAAAATAGTGACATACATTTGAGTTGCATAACTTATATCCTTCAAAAAATGTATGCAAACACAAACTGATGTATTGTAGCGGCTTTCTAAGTTTATAAGCGTAATGTTACACATTTATTTTTTTTCCCATCCCCAATAAAGTTTAAGCATACCTGAGCAGGTGTGCACATTGTGTAGCATGCATAGCATAGCTTAAACATTCAATGGAGTTAAATAGAACTATACAGGCAAAATAGTCAAAGTGAAATAGCGTAGTGGTTAGAGCTTTTGCTTAGCATGCAGTCATTCACAGTTTGAGCCCCAATGTAGGCCATTCATTTTTATTTGTGAAAACACCACTAAAAGTATATTTTTCTAGAAATAGGTAGTGAATAATATATATATATTTATTTGTTAAGCAGGGTAGTGTAGCAGGTCCAAATGTATAGTGTCAGTGTAGTACATATGTGAAACCCCCATGTAAACACAAGTGTCCCATACAGTACAGCCACAAATTAATGTAATGAAAGCACATAAAATAATAATAATAATAATGATGATAATAATAATAATGATAACACTGATAATAATGATAGTCCATAAAATGAAAGCAGAACAATGCTAAATTGTGCTCGGCTGTGCTTAGCTGGAGTAAGCATTGCTTAAATTTCCATGCTTAGCAATAATTAGCATAGCTAAGCGGATTTGTGCACTGGTAAGCAGTGCTTAGCAACTACCCCTTTAAGCAATGCTTATCTTTGCTAAACGGGATTGTCCGTTGCTTAGCTTAGCTCAGCACATTCAAAAATGTCCAATCACTGCAAAGGGCAGGAAATCTGCCCTATTTAAACCTTGCAGGTGGGAATACAGCTCATAACCAGTTGTAGCTCCCCACTGCAGGCACTATGGCTGGTGTTGGTGAAGGTGTGCATTTTTGGGCGCAGCGCTGGGGCATTCAGGAGTCCAGGGTCATGGGTCATGTTTGGACCCCTAGTAGAAAACCATGATGGGAGACTGCTGCAGGACCAGTACCAGGGCTCCCAATACAAAGCGGAGGCCTGGGACCTTCTTGCAAGTGACCTCACTAGTGTCACTGGCATCCATCGGACTGGTGAGCAGGTCCAGCACCACTTTGCTGCCTTGAAGATTAGGAAGAGGGAGCTCTTGGACAGGTGGGTCCAAGATGCATGGGTGTTGAATGTCCCAGCTGTGTGTAAGTATCAGTATCAATAAGTGTTTTCCAAAGTCCAGCCAGTGTATGTGATGGATAGGTATGCATAAATGTTTCTCTATCTCCTGTACAGCTGCAGATGAGAGCACCGTGAACATGGACGCCCATGCCAGCAGGCTGCTAAGGCTGCATTGCGAGGCTGGCGAGTACAAACCTAGCTTGTAGTATTCATGGCAAATAAATAAAAAGGAGTAGACTGTCACCTGTCAGTATTTAAAAATGGGTATGGTTTGTACTGAATAAATGAGACATTAGCAGAGTAATAGTGACATACAGGGTATACATCAATAAAAGTGTTAGTACCTGTCAATAAAAGTTAAAACCCCAGACTGGTTGTGTTTACTTTGGTATGTGGAAGTATGAATCAAAACACAGCAACTGTAGCTCTGTAACCATTAAATAATCAAGGCTCATCTGACAAAGATTGTGGAGTTGTAAAACAGGAGATTAACTATATGAAATGTTCCATGCACCAAGATCTGATACCTGAATAGTAATGTTGTGTTAACCAGTGTTTTCCAGACTGTGCTATGTCAAAGTATGAATACACAGTATAAGAATTATCTGCTATGCAGAAATGTCAGAATTACAAGGTCAGATTATACAACCAAGAGAGTATTAGGCAGAAAACAGTCAAATGAGAGACAGCAGTTTCTCAATAGCCCATTCTGATGAAACATAAACATTGTTCTATTTTATGCACAAAAAAGCACGGTTCGAATCCCGGGAGTGGTAGTAAGCTGTATGCATATTTTCTCTCAGGAATATGTGAATATTTGTAGAAACAGTCAGGTAGTGTTAACAGAAATTTCCTCCACAAGTCTGCCAGGTAAGAAAATGTATAAAGTAGCTGTAAGAAGGCTGTAATTATACACTGTGTACAACACCCACTGTCCAACCCCAAGGCTGCACATGACAACAAGATAAGTACATACACCAAGTAGTCTCCTCCAAGAAATGTCCCTCAAGTGTCATGCTGTCACAGCTAGTGGTCACTGCCGCCCACACTCAGGGTGACTGATATAAATCATGGCAGAGTATGGCAGTAGCACACACATACACAGTATGAGTACACCCTGACAGTGTGAATATGGGAAGAAACAGTCAGGTAATGTTAACAGAAACTTCCTCCACAAGTCTGCCAGGTAAGAAAAGGTATAAAGTAACTGTAAAAAGGCTGTAATTATACATTGTGTACAACACCCACTGTCCAAACCCAAGGCAGCAAATGACAGCAAGATAAGTACATACACTAAGAAGTCTCCTGCAAGAAATGTCCCTCAAGTGTCACACTGTCACAGCTAGTGGTGACTGCCGCCCACACTCAGGGTGACCGATATAAATCATGGCAGATTATGGCAGTAGCACACACACACAAAGATTGCACATATGTAACCTTGACAATGTGAATATGGGTAGAAACAGTCAGGTAGTGTTAAAAGAAATTTCCTTCACAGGTCTGCCAGGTAAGAAAAGGTATTTTGTGTACAAATATGCCACTGCCCAACCCAAGCCCATAGGGTGATGTAAAGTGAGGTAATACCTGGAGAGTAATGATTAGAGCAATGATCAATAAACTTGTGAGCAACTGAAGCCTATACAGTTAACTGACATCTCCCCCCCACCCTATCTGCACCACTAATCTAAACAAATAAATCATTGGGTATGTTTTTCACCAAACCTACTGTTTGGACATGCGTCCTATTGTTCTACAAATATTTAAATGTTTGACTATTAATGTTACCTGTTCAAAGACTATCCTTGGTGGCCTGTAGCTATCAATGTAACCTGCATGCCATTATAATGCCCAATGTGATTCCACATATGTATGTGTTCTGTTTGCTATGCAACTGTTCAAAATTGGTTGTTTTGTGTTAATGGGAATCCCTATGCATGCTGTTATAACTAATCCTGGAATGTGCTTTTCATGACTAAACAACATATGTTATAAAACTGCAACAGCATAGCACGTCTGGGAAGGCCGATCCCAGCAGATCCTCCTGTCCCGCCTCAACTGGCTGTGGAACTGTGCCCCAGCACATCTGGGACCTAACTCGGGACCTCCTCATCTGCTGGTCCTGCACCACCTTCGGGTGGAACCCCCTCAGGGGATGGGGCCATCCCCTCCAGGAAAGGGCGTGGACAGGACAGTGTCACCCATCATCAGGTCCAGGGATTGGTGTATAGCGAGCTTTCAAAGGAATTCAGAGATCTGCTATGCCAGGTTGAGGGCCACATGGTGCATCTTGAGGGTCAGCCTGCCCCTCCTGCTCAGCCCCCAGCACAGCCAGCTTTGGGGCCGTGAAAGTGCAGTGGTGACTGCAAAAGGGTGGGGACCTCAGTCCCACTGTATCCATTTGGGGGCCCGTGGGCGTTCGATTCCCAACCACCCTCCCTGTCCAAAGTGTTCACCCTCGTGTCATATACCTCCCCTGTCTGCTGTCTTGTCTGTCTTCCTACCCAACCTACCTCCCCAAATATACCTACTATCCTTCCCCAACATCCCACTCTCACTTTATTAAAAAAAAAAAAAAAAAAAGGCAATCTGTTCCCACAAAAAAATGTCGCGACATACATCGCTGTCCATTTCAAACATGTGTCAACACATGTAATCTGGTCTGATTGACTTAACAGCACATTACTGTTGTCCTCACCCCTCTCTCAGGGGTTTGTGTATCCAAATTCACCTCCAAATTCTGTACAAATCCACAGCTGTTGCTGTATCAGAAACGGACAGCTATGGACCTTCCCTACACCCGTCCTGCATATCCCTAGTTATCTTTCATATTGTTTTTCCCTCTGCATGCCTTCTTTTCACCACTTTCCTATCACCACTTTCTTCTTTTCTTTTAAAGAAATTAGCACGGAGGTAAGCGGGAATAAACTGCAGTAGGCAGCAGTAACCAGCAGTAAGCGAGTTTGCGGGATGCTAAGCGATGCCTGCACAGGTTAAGCAGTTTCCCATTTAACCGTGTGTTGGCGTCGTTTACCATCGCACAAACCTGTGCAAACCCACTAACAACTGCTGAAAAGTGCCTGTATCCACCAGCCCTTGCACTGGCCAGCAACAAAATAATCAGCCCTTGCAGGTCTTGAACCCAGGACCCTGTAAACCATAGCTACAGAACTTTACCACTAAGCCATCTGAGCTATAGAAATGACTGATGCTTCTTCAAACATATCATTCAGTAGAGTCATTCAACAGTATATACATGAATCAGTCAGGTTGAGTTTATATATATATATATATATATATATATATATATATATATATATATATACACATATATATATATATATATATATATATATATTTATATAAATATAAATGTATATATGTGTGTGGAGGTGCATATATACTGAAAAATAAATACATTTCATATATATATATATATATATATATATATATATATATATATATATATACACACACACAGACACACATATAAAATATATACATATACGTAGCTATACATAGCTATATATATATATATATATATATATATATATATATATATGGGAAAGTAACTACATATATATATACAGAAATACGTGTGTGTATATATATATATATAGATGCGCATATATATATATATATATATATATATATATATACACACACACAAATATATATACATATATATATATATATATATATATATATATATATATATATATATATATATATATATACATATATACACACACACACATATATATATAGATACACACACACACACACATATATATGTGTGTACTCATAACATGTAGTGGAGTAGTAGCTCAGAACCATATCACCAACCTCTTACTGCAAGAAATCTGTCCAAAGGCTGTCAAAATGGGGTATCAATGGGCCCAAACTAGAGACCTATTTTAAATATTGCCCGTATCCCACTGTCTCTAGCAGCCACTGTCCTACTTGGCAAAAAAAAAATAATCAGTCCTGCTAAGTCTATTACCCAGGGTCCTGTACACGACAGTCAGAGTAATGTACCACTACACCATGTGAGCCCTAGAAATTAATGAAGGTTGTTCACATATCAGTCAGTAGAGTCAGTCAACAGTAGGGAAAATATTCTGTAGAATCAGTCAGGTTTTCTATATATATATATATATGTATATATATATATATATATATGTGGAAAAATATATACAATATATATATGTGGAAAAATATATACAATATATATATATATATATATACACATATATATATACACACACATATATATATACACACACATATATATAAAAAAATAAATACATATATATGTGTGTAGATATAAATATAAATATATAACAGCTACAAACAAATGCAATCTGAGGGTCATGCTGCTCAATGCTATAAGTCTAAATCTCAAAATGCACTCACTTGAAGTACCCCTTAAAACAGAGAACATCGACATTTGTGCTGTAACAGAGACCTGGTTAAACGCTACAGAAAGCACCCCTGCACTACCAGGCTGTAACTCATTCCACGCCTTCCAGCCCCAAAACTTGGATTGAAGCTCCAAATGTGGTGGTGTTTCCATATTCGTAAAGGATGCACACACTTCGACTGGTAGCCCAGCATAACACATCAGACATACTGCAGGTGCAGCTAACATTGGGAAAGGCAGTGATTTAGGTTGTAGCCTGCTATAGGTCCCCAACCATGTCCCAAAACTCACAGTCCACGTTCCTAATTCCCCGGGAGAATATTAGGGTGCAACCTAACACTGTCATACTGGTTGACCTCAACTACCCCTCCATTAACTGGGATAGCTACTCATGTACCAATGCACTTGGCCAGCATTTCCTGGAATTCAGTAATTCCAATGGCTTGGACCAGCTTGCTCTTACCCCCTCTACAGGTTGCAGCATCCTTGACGTGGTCATTACTAACATTGGCGACTGTTGCTGTACACCAGTAATCAACTCCTCCCTGGTTAGATCTTACCAAAAACTAATCACCTTGGAAACCCACATCCCTCCAACCCCCCACCCCCCCCTGCAAAGGTAACCACCATGTAAAACCTTTCTAAAGGTAACTTTGGTCTCCTACAAACAAACCTGGCTAATGTAACAGCACCCATGCAAATGGAGAATAGTTGCATGACCGCCGAATCATACACCATTGCAATGTATGAACATGTCCACACATGCATGGGTTCCGCCATACCCAACAGAACCAAGACGTTCCCCTCCACAAAAAGGAAGCCAATCTGGTGGTCACCCCACCATAAATAAGCTGTACAAGGAGGAGGAAAGTGATGCAGAATAAGGTGAAGTCCCAGGACTGGAAAAACTCCCTTTCCAGCCTCAACCAAAAGTTGAGATCCCTCATCAAATCCTCCAAAGCTAACTATGAAAACAGAATTACAGCAGATAGTAAAGACAACCACAAGGCTGTGGATAAAGCAAGATGTTTCATACAGCCCACCTGGATCTGGGCAAGGCCTTTGGAAAAACTCACTAAGCTAAGCATAAACCCCTATATCACTAGAAGGGCTGCAAACTATCTCACAGATAGAACCCAAACTGTGAAAGTAGCTGACTCCAAGTCAGACTGCTGACCAGTCACGAGTGAAGTCCCACAGGGTTCGGTCCTGGGTCCTCTGCTGTTTGGTATCTACAACTCTGAAGTCCAGGGCAATGCAAAGGGGCTCTGGCTGACAAAGTCTGCAGACGAATGCAAGTTGGGAGCTATTATTAACTCCCAAGTGATGTTGGCATCCTACAGAAAGGCCTCACTGATTCCTACGAATGGTGTCAGAACCATGGCCTTAGGCTCACGGACAAAAAATGTGTCATCATCCCTTTTGGGAGAAACCCAATTCCCATGACTTACCACATCGATGGTAGTCCCCTAAACACAGAAGGCGTTATAAGAGATCTGGGAACACAGGTTGACAGCAACCTCTCCCTTGACCACCACATTGCCACTGGGGTTTGAAAGTCCTTCTATGTGGCACATTGCATTACCAAGGGTTTGGCATCCAGGAAGACAGAGGTAATGATCTCTGTCTACTGTTCCCTCATTAGACTACTCATCAGGTATTCTGGCCCATTTGCCACATACTTCAGTAGACACCTGCAACAGCTGGAGAGGCCACAGAAGCATCTCACAAACAGGATCCTAGGCCTTAAACACTTGTCCTATATTGACAGACTCCAAAAACTCCAATTATTCTCTGTCTCATATTGCCTACGTAGAGGTGATCTCTGCTTGACTTACAAAGCTATGTCTGACCCAGCTCTGTTAGAAATGCTACAGCCAAAGAAATTCCAATCCCTACGCACCACACACTCCACAGACCACAACCTCATTACCATAATCAACACAACATGCTGGAGGGACAGGTTTATAACTCAGAGAGTGCCCGTGCTATGGAATACACTTGCCATACATGTCAAGCAGAGCACCTCATTGGCCCGCTTAAAGAAAAATCTTGATGAGTGGATGGGAAATAGGAAAAACCACCCTGGGGATCACTCCAGTTACTCTACTCGACAGAGGCACTGTGAGCTAAGATCGGGTGGCACGATGGCAGGGTAATCCTATGGGCTAGGCTTCTAAAGGCTCCAGGCCCATTAGCCTAGTACACACTTATGCACCTCTCTCTCTCTCTATATATATATATATATATATATATATATATATATACAGATATATATATATATATATATATATATATATATATATATATATATATATATATACACATGTATATATATATATATATATATATATATATATACATCTATATGTATCTGTATATAAATATATACATATATGTGCTCAGAACATGTAGTGGAGTTGTATCTCAGAATCATACCTCTCAAACTCTTAGTGCAACATATCTGTCCAAGAGCTGTCAGACTGGGAGGACAATGGGCCCAAACTAGGGACCTCTTTTAAATATTGTCCTTATAAATGTAGAAAGTTGCCAGAATAACACAGTTTGTTTCAGCATACATATTCTGACGAATGTGAGGTCTGAAAATGAAATGTATGTCATTTACTGACAAAAATCCCCATATCATCATGGTGATTTACCAGAGAAATGCTAATCTGTAAAACAGACCAGAAATATGAGCAATAAATCTGGACATCCTGAAACAATCCAACTAGTTGAAAGGCATGCTCAGAACCCCTTACTGCAATGAATCTGGAGCAAGGCTGACAAAGTGGTGGGTGGAAGCCATGAAAATGGGGACATATCTGAAATAGTGCCGTAGATAAGCTGACACAGTTGCTGCAGCAACACCCTCCTGTCTGCTGTAACATATATTCACTGAAATAGCACAAGTAATTGAAATAGCAAATCTGCAATGGGGAATTACACATGTATTTGCAAATATATCAGGCACTACAGGGATGTAACAGCACTGAAAAACAGACACCATTGTGAAAGTGCATACCCACAACCAATTTCACCACAGTCACATACCGGTAAGTTAAGTAAACAGTAGAGTATACGGACTGTGTGAAAAAATACATCATTGTTTGTCACTCATACTACTTCTACATATACTGGCCCAATACATAGTGTAGTCTGAATCCTGACCATGGTACAGGACATGTCTCAGTCTGCCCCTACAAACACACACAGCCAATAGACCAGCAAAAACTGGAGCAGCATGCACAGTCAAATAAAAAGGGAGCCATAACACTTACATCTCCCCCCTCCATACTCAGGCCAAATAACATGTACACATGACATGTCTACACAATCCTGACAGTCTTTCAACAATGGCTAGACATACAGACCTCTCAGTTCACCACAGAATGTACAGGCTCAGGACTTGTATCTATGGCCTCTTCCCTGTAACATGTCTGTGGGTCTATGACATCACTGGGGTGGTAGCAGGAAAGAAGGCAAGAAATAATGATACTAAATACTTCTGAGCCTCATAGTGTATGACATCTGGACAAACCCTGACATCATTTGGGGACAGAGGCACAAACACAGGTGTAGACTGGACTTATTGCTGTCATAAATTGAGACAGTTGCTGATGTAACATTGTTGTAACATATCCTTTATGAGGAATATGAAGTCAGTAATACCAATGGATGTTAATAACTATTTACTAACTACATTCCCCAGAGTCCCCGACTGATTTTCCAAGGACAATAACTGTCTGGGGAGCAGACAAAACATAACAGGCAAACATGTGGCCTGTCTGTGGACAGCATGCCAGTGGAGAGGTATGTCAGAGACATATCACTGTCAGATATGAAGTCACTCAGTAAATGCATGTCCACACAAACCCTGTCAATCTATCAACCTACCATGTGTATAACAGCACTGATGACATAGAATATGTTCACAATTCTGGATATATGTCTCTCATGTTGTTAGGCTGTCTCCAAATGTCCTGTCCTGTGAAGTATTCCCACCTACTGTCTGTGAAACTGTAGCTCACCACTTCTGTAATGCCCTCTCAAAGGTAATACATGGAGGTGTAGTCTACCACAGCCTGAGCAATGGTGTCATCCCATCTGCACAGAGGACAGACAGAGAAAGTAGATAGCAAACAGATTATGCATTAGGATGAATATTCTGAAGGACAGAAGTCTGAAACTGAAATGTATGCCATCCATTACTACATGGCAGCAGTCCTCAATGACATGGCCAAAAAACACAGTACTCTACAGTTAAAATAATAATATCATATTAATAGCCAAAAGGAGATGCATCAAAACATACAGCTCAAACCCCAAGAACAAGATAGTGTAGTACTCAGGGACCCAGCTTTGCATGCAGGGGTGCATGGTTCGAGTACAGAATTTTACATGGAAAAGCAGTGTTAAAAGTACTAATTCAATAATACAATATATGTTAAATTCTTTTTTGCAACCAGTGGAATGGAGCTGGTGTAACGTGCAAGTGTTAGTGCATATAACACGTGAAACTACCCATGTATACACAAGTGTCCCATACAGTATAGTCACACCCCTTGCTACTGTAATGACAGCACATAGAAGCATGTTCTGTAAAGGAAATCAAACACACTTGCTAAATGATGTCATTAGTCTGCTATTTTATGACTGGAATGTGAGCAATGGTTAACAGGGCTGAGCTATGGTTAGCAGGTTTAAGCATTGCTCAAACGTGAATGTAGTTAGTTCAGCTAGGTGGATTTGTGCACGGGTAAGCGTCGTTAAGTGAAGCCTACACGGGTAAAGCACTTATCGGTTTAACCGTAAGTTTGCACTGCTTACCATCGCACAAACTCACAACTGCTTAAAACTGCTTTAATCACTCTGTTTCCATCAGCCTCTGTTCTTCCCAGTAACAAAATAAACAGCCCTTGCAGGTCTTGAACCCAAGACCCTGTACACCATAGCAACAGCAATTTACCACTAAGCCATCCGAGCTACAGAAATGCCTGATGCTTTTTCAAACATACCATGCATTACAGCCACTTTACAATAGGGAAAAGACAGTGTGCAATCAGGAGTGATTGGTATCTGCAAATATATGTATGAAAAGAAACATATACATAATATACATATATAGAGAGATAGATATGTATGGTGATACATATATATGTATGACAATATGTAGATATATTACCCATAAATAGTGAAATGTGTGTATGTATGTATGTATATATATATATATATATATATATATATATATATGTATATACATACGCATACTTGTCTCAAAATGCCCATACAAACATATGCTGCTGATACACCACCCATAAATGGGTCAGCATTTTACACTTGGATACAAAAGAAACCCATGCCACTGACATCTGCCCCTAAGTCCAAATAATACATAAACAGTACACTGCTACAAAAACATGATAGGCCATACACAATGGCCAGACATACAATGACCTCTTAGCAAATAAACTAACATGACTGAAGATAGCAAAGAGAAAAACAACCAGCCAGTAATTCACACAAGTTTATTATACTCTGACGTCTTGGACAAAGCCTTCAAGGAGTAAAACATTAAAATAAATACTTGCCTTACATAGAAGAAGCAATTAACACTTATAATTTCATATTTAAATACACAGCCTCCAATTACACTCCTCATTTAACCCCCTAGGGGATAAAGTATCACATTTATAGATATAAATTGATTCTGTACATAACAGTTGTTCTTTTATGACTGTTTGATCATACTGAGAAACAAACATTTTCAGAAACAATATCTTGTAACCCACTACTGTCCCCATGGTGAGTTTTATTAAAATGTACAGCTATAGAACTGCCTTCTTATCAGTAATATCTCTCACATGTTCTAACAGCCTAGTTTTAAAACACGTCTTACTCTCCCCCACATAAAATATGTTACAAGGGCATCTAAGAGCATTCTCTATACACTGACCTCTTGAATGTACAGAGTTCCACATGTTGTCCAGCCTTTGCCCTCAGCAGGAATAACTGTGCTAAATAATGATACACCATACCTATTAACCTCTTACTGCATGATATCTGGACAAAGCTTGACATAATTGGGGAACATAGGCCCAAAAACATGGCCATACTTGGAATATTGCTGTTATACACTGAGAAAGTTGCTGGTGTTACAGGGTTTGTTGTAACATATCTTTTCTGTGGGATATGAAGGCAGAAACACAAATGGATGTTGGCATTTACTGATTGCAATCACCAGATTATGCTACTAATTTGCCAAGGACAACACCTGTCTGGGGAACAGACCAAACATAACAGGCAAACCTCTGACCATTATGTGGATAACCCTACAGTTTAGAGCTATGCAGACATAGAACTTTGTCAGACTGAAACCCCTGCAGAAGTAGCATGTTCAGACAAACCCTGTTAAACTAGCAGTATTCAAACCATGCACCTCTTGCATTAATCACATCATTCTCTTTTTGGTTACACAGATGCCATCAATTAACAAGACTGATTAACCCCAAATAATGTTCAACTGTCCTAGTAGGATTTATTTGATATTTACCCATTTGCTTGCGACAGCAAAATACATGTTTGGCACAGAGCTTACAAAGGATTGAAGGCATCTCATTGTGGAAAAGTATCAGTCAGGAGAAGAGTAGAAAAAGTCTAACACAACATTGGCTATACCATGCAATATAGTGCAGACAGTCATCAGGCAGTGGAGAAGATATGGGACAAAAGTGACACTGCAAACACCTGGACATCCACCCCAAACAGATTACATCATACGATGACAACTGGCTATGGAGGCTGCCAGGGGACCTACAACAACACTGAACGAGCTGCAGGAATACCTGCCAAATACTGGGTGTGTACCACATGTGACAACAATCTTCTGTATTCTCCATACATCTGCCCAAATGGGGTAGGGTTGCTTACACAGAAGAATGCCCAGGGCTGGACAAACATTGCCAAACAGTACATCAAGTCTCCAAAAAGCATGTTGGACAATGTGTCATGGTCTGATGACACCAAGTTTGAACACAGAAATTGCACATCAACAGTGGATATTTATTGGCAGCATTCACAACTGCACCATACCCCTGTAATCTATCAGCACAATATTAATTTGCATTGCACTCCTGACTTTGATGTGTTATATTCCCTCCAATGATGGACAATTAATTGCATAAACCTCTATTCCCCATTCATTTCTGTGTAGAGGGATGACAGTGGCCATCTTCCATGGATATTCTATGGATTGAGTGTGGATGTTGCCGAGGCTGTGTTTGACTACAGTGTGTGATGGGTCCGGTTTGTTATGTATGAACCATGTTACTAGGCTGCATATGGTTTTACAGTTATTGTTTCTATTTTTATTCTGCAGTCCATTTATATATTTTAGCTGTTTTTGTACGAACTAGCATTATTAGTCTTCACTGTTTATCTGCAATCTGTCTACTGACTGTAGCTGAGGTATAACTGAACTATTATTAGCATGTTATTGCTAAGTAATTCTGCTGCCTAGTGTTTGCTATACACCCTGAAAGTCGTTGATATTAGGTTTGTTTCACTGAGGTTGTCTAACTCCGTTACTACAATTTCTTCCTTATCTATTTTCCTTTAGGGCTGTACATCGCAACTACATAGTGGGTCCGGTTTATTCCCCTCCCCATACTTGAGAGCACGGACACTCCAAAAATTAGAAACTTCAGAAAACTTGACTGCTAGTTGATCTCCTCCACAGCCTCTCTGCTTCTATCCAGGTGCTTACAACTGCACACCACAGAATTTTGCCTTGTAATCCTTTCAGTAGCACTAGCTATTGCTCTGTTAAGCAAATATTTGTAGTGCCATTGGTTGAGCTCTGCATCGGTACTGGCAGCTGCACTGTACCCCCCATGACTTCCAAGTTATTCTTACCATTTTTCTCTCCTCCCCTACCATAGTGTTTAAATTAGGCTACATGTAAACTTATTTTAACTCCCCCCTCCCCATTTTGTTAGTTACACTCCTTCCTTGTTAAATGTCTATCTAGTAAAGTATCTCCCTAGTCTAAATTCTCCTGATTTCTGCCTACTTCTTTTGACTTTTGTATTTCTCCTACTTTCTGCCTGTTCCTTTTGACTGTAGGACTTGCTCATATTTTACTTACTTATCCTCCTGTTCCCAGGTCTCTGATTGCTTTTGTAAACGTTTTTATTGCTTTGCCTGGATACTCTGCCCTTCCTCTCTCCTGCCTTTCATCTATGTTCTTTACCCTTTAATAACATCCAGTGTATCTACTTTCTGTGCTTTCCACCACTGGTTATTCTTTCTCTAGCCTGCTCTCCTTCTCTACCCTATCCTGCTGTGCTGTTATACCTTCCTATACCTCAGATTTTCTCCCTCTGCCTTAAATCCATACTCTTCTACCTCTCTGTATCCTGACTCACCTCCATAGATCACTGATTGTTTTCTTACGGAATCTTGTCACTTCTTGTAGTCACTCACTGTGGATGTAGACACGCTCCCACCCCATTCCCGCCCACCCCCATATCATTTCTTTTATACCTAACCACCTGTCAACTCCTCCCCTTCCAGTTCCTCCCCAACATTGCACCTCACTTCCTGCCTCTATCAGAAAATTACTCCCAACTCCCCCTCCTATTTCAACTCAAATCAGACACAGCTACAAATATCACCCTTATATACATCCCACCTTTATTAAACTAATTAACATGTACTGCACACATCCAACCCAACTACTAAAAGCATCCATCTACACACTAATAGTCTTCAACCTACTCCTTTCCAATCTGTCATCCTATCACACTCAACTTGATAACCATACCCCATCCCCATGGCAAACAGAATCCACAGCTAATCTCATTAAACTAAAAAACTTCCCTATATCACTATCTGACCTTACCACACCCCAACCTTTCCCTTACTCATGCAACAAACCAACCATAAAAACTAACCCTCTCTCTTCACAAAAACAAACTAAAATAATTCACAAATTTACCAAACTCTATCTACACCTACTCCAAAAACTCATTTACAGTGGAGATGTCCACCCCAATCCAGGACCTACAACACTAGTCAACCCTAACTCAAATCAGCTAAATCCCCTATACCACAGACCATCCTCAGCTCTCTGCTTCCTAAACATTAATGCTAGAAGCAAACTTAAGAAAATCCAATACCTACATGCCCTATTGGCACTAATCAAACCAGATATTGTTCTGTTAACTGAAACATGGCTCAAACCAAAACATCATGACAATGAGATTACCACCCCTGGCTACAATATTATCCACAAAGACAGAGTAGAGAAAAAGGGAGGTGGTGTTGCAATAATATTCCAAAAACACGTCACCATAGAACAACTAGATTACAACACCCAAGATGTCAAAGATGTGGAACTAATCCTTGCCAGATTAAAAATAAACTCCAATAAACACATAGTTATTGCAGGTGGCTATATCCCACCAGGCAATAATATCACTCTAACGGAAAACCTGCTTAACTGGATGTCCAACTCCATTCCACATGAAACCATACTATTAGGAGACTTTAATACTGACTGATTCAACTGCTCCAGCCATAATCCCACTGCCTTTATAATCCTCCACAGGTTTACCCAAACTATAACCACCCCCACTAGAATTGACAAAACATCCAATCACCAGTCCATCTTAGACTGGATCCTGGTATCTGACCCCAATCTTACACAGCAATCTGGCTGTCTTCCAGATAACCTAAGTGACCATCATCCTACCTACCTAATTAGGAACAAATCCCAAACCATCAGCCAACCTATCCTCAGAGTAGTTCGTAACAAAAAAAGCCTTCATACCTACTGACTTCATCAATGCACTAAAAAACTGCAAGTGGACTCCCCTAAAGCAATTATCTCTAGACAAAGCAGTTGAATACTTCATCACAAACTTCCTAAAAATCCTGGACCAATATGCACCCTCCCGAACCATTAGAATAAAAACTAATTATGCTCCATGGCTAACAAATCCTACTAAAACTATAATGAAAGAAAGGGACAACACCTGGTCTCAATATCAAAAAAACAAACCCACTACCCTAAGACAAAATTACCTACAGCTCCGGAACAAAGACAAAAAAAATATCAAACTAGACAAATCTAACTACTATCAAAACCTACAAGAAAAATATGCTTATAACCCCCAAAAATTCTGGAACACAATAAATTGTATACTGCACCCAGGAAAGTCCACTACACCAACCCCTGTGCTACCAAATAATCATGAAAACATACCCACACGATTTAATAAATTCTTCACCGAAACAGTCCAGACCCTTGCCAATGCCCAAAACAATAATACTACCCACCCCACACCAATAACTACCACAACCCACCCAAATACACAAAACAATACCCCCAGTTTTCAACTTCATCCCGTGTCCACCAAGGCAATTTCTAAACTCCTTAAGAAACTTAAACCAGCCACTCTAGCAGCTGATAAGCTACCAGCAGACTTCCTTCAAATATCAGTGGAAGCTATAGACTATCCAGTCTCCATTCTCATTAATAGATCTCTATCAGAATGCAAAGTACCAGTCTCTTGGAAAACCTCCCATATCATCCCATTGCACAAAGGAGTTAACTCCTTAGAACTTACCAACTATCGCCCTATAGCTATCTTACCACCGTTATCCAAAATATTAGAGAGAGTAGTTCATACTCATCTTGTGCAATACCTCGAGAATAACAACCTACTCTCCATATCCCAGCATGGCTTTAGACCTTCCCACAGCACCACAACAGCATTATTATCATTTACCAACATAGTTAGCCACCACAGAAACAAGAGTCTATTCACTTCTTCCATATTCTTAGACTTATCAAAAGCATCTGACATGGTAAACCACAGGAATGCTTCTTGCAACTCTATCTACCCTAAATAGAAGTCCCTCCTCTGTATCATGGTTTAACAGCTATTTGTCAGATCGACAGCAAGCTGTCCTATGGCAAGACCAATTGTCCACCCTGCTACCAGTAACTATAGGGGTCCCTCAAGGGTCTATCCTCGGCCCTCTGTTGTTTTCTCTATTTACTAACCAGATATCTTCATCCTTACCAACTGCCTCAGTAGTACAATATGCTGACAACACCACCCTTATATGTGCCGCCCCCACCCTGAGTGAACTACAAACCCTAACCAAAAACACCTTCACCCAAGCTGAAACCTGGTTCACTAACATCAAACTTCTTCTTAACCCCAAAAAAAACAAACTAATTCAGTTTGGCCCAGGTAGATCTCCTCCCCTAAGCAACAACTTCATCATTAACTCCAAAGAAAACTTTCAAATTAGTCCAACCACACACACTAAACTGCTAGGCGTAGAGATAGACAATAACCTAAAATTTGACATCCACATAGCGCAAACCATCAAGAAAGTCAATAAAAAGCTAGGCCTCCTCTACAGGAACAAACAGTTTATGACTAAACATACCAAAGTTACCATCGCTAGGACTCATCTCCTATCCACCCTCCTCTATGCCTCTCCCATCTTGATTAATCTACGCCAAACCAAACTAAATAAAATGGAATCTTGCTATAATAAGATTGCCGAGTTTGCTTCTGATGCTTTTTACAGGTTCCCACCACTGTCTATCCCTAAAACAGCTTAACTGGCTTGAGTTGCCTCATATACTCATGTTCAATCAACTCTCTATAGCTCACAAGCTCTACTACCTCCCTGAGTTAACCCCAGCACTTCAGCATTTAATACAGCCCCACATTCCCACTAGAACCCTACGATATAACAGCCAGAACCTAATAACTGTCATCCAACACAAATACAATGCTGGTAAATCAGTCTTTGCCAGCACCATTGCCACCTACCAATCCATATAACTTCTACCACCTCCTTCAATCATTTCAAAAAACTCCGTAAAACCCACTACTTAACTAACTGGCTATGCTCATGTTACACTCCAGGTTAATCCATAAAAATCTAATTGTGTGTCACATGTTCAGATAAGTATAAACAGATTTGCCCTAAAAAGCTTGTAAACCCAGATACTGGTAAAAAAAAAAAACTTTATTTTTTTAAGTTTTTGACTATGTACCTCAATGTTTTTACTATGTACCTCAGTGGCTGTCTACTGTACTGTCTAAAACTGTTAACTTCTAACCTATTATGTATTAAAATCAATTGTATGTTCTATATTTTGTTCTCTCATGTACTACATTCTATTGTACTGTGGAACTTATCTCCCTGGACCTCCACTGAAAATGGACCTGTGTCCAGTCAGACTTTCCTGGTAAATGAATGTAAATAAATATATAAATAAATAGTATTTGGGTTTGTATCTGTAGAGTATCTACATTCATATGTCAGATAAGATAATAGCTGTGGAAGGGGTTTGGTAATGCAGATAAGTGAACATCTATGGTGCTGGACAGCATATTTCTTAGTACTGGGGTGTATACTGTTAATGTGCAGAAATGCTGCTTTCCCCCTGTACCAAGGCCACATGTGAGTCTGCTGAAAGTACCTCTCTCCCACACCAATTTAGCTCCCTCTGATCTACAAGTGGGATAGCAGCCTGTAGTTGGTGAGTATGTAACTGTTTTGTTGTGCTTTGCCAATGCACACCTAGCCATATTGCTTGATGTCCATGTTCACTTGTGGTGGTAACTGTAGTGCATCACAGTGGTCACCACGGAGGCCTGTCTGAAGGGTAATGTAACATTCCTGCAGCATACCTCACAACCTATCAGTGCAAGACGTCTGGACAGAGACCAACAAACTGAGGGAACAAATAGGGTACGGTAGGAACATGTATGACACATTAACCCTATACAGTGTATACCCCCCTGTCAAGATGCAAAGTGTTTCTGATACATACAATGAGACACTACATTATTACATTCCACACCTTTTCCAACCTGTAATGTGACCGTAGCATGAACAATTAACTTGTAAAACCCAACAATATGTTAGGCCACCAAATATAGGATATACAAACCTTACAATACGCTGGATGCATATGTGTGCACACCCTCCAAATAACACATTCTAGGAGCAGCTTGTGATGTACTGATAGCATTCACTCTGCTGGGGTACACACCTGCCATCAAGTACAGGGACTCAATGTAACAACAAATAATGGTCCACTGTCAAAGCGGTGTATTCATGACATTTGCTCAGTTACCTGTACCAGAAGCAGCCATGGCTTGCACACATCTTACAATGCATTATAGGGATCTCACATTTAAAAGGTATCAATCAGGAGTAGGGTACAACAACATTAACACAGCATTGCATATACCATGGAACACAGTGGAGACAGTTATCAAAAGGTAGATTAAATATGGGACAACAGTGCTTTTGAAAAGAACCAGATGTCCTTCCAAAACAGATGGAAGGACATGTTGAGAACTGGTGAGGGAGGCTGCCAGGAGACATGCAGCAACACTGAGGGACTTGCAGGACTCTCTGGCAAGATCTGGTTGTGTAGTACATGTGGCAACACTCGCCTGGATTCTTCATAAATCTGGCCTATGGGGTAGAATCAGTAAATAGAATTTACCCACACCAAACACCATGCAGGGCTGTGTACAAGTAGCAAAACATAACACCAGGTCCCCCAAAGGCATATGTTGAAATGTGTAATGGTGTAATGAAACCAATGTTCAAACTTACAGCTACTATTCCTAAAGCTACATGTGGTGCACAAGCAACACCTCACTTCACCTGAAGACCACCATCCACATGTTGAAGCTCACTGGTGGCAGTGTCCTGATTTGGGGTTGCTGTTCATTAGCTGGAACTAGGCCTGTGGGCACGGTGGAGGGAATTATGAAAAGTTAAAATAACACTCACGTGTGGGCCAAAGCTGTCAAGTGTCTGCAAGACAGCTGAGGATGGAGAGGGGTTTTAGCTTCCAATATGGCAATGAAGCATACATCCAAAGCTACCTAAGAATGGCTCCACCTGAATACAATCAAGGGTATGCATTGGGCCAAAGATCAGACTTAACACCAACAGTAAACCCCCAGTGTGACCTCCAATGACTGTGCACATGAGCTGCCCTTGCCAGCTGACAGAGTTGGGGGACCTATGCAGGGAAGACTGTCCAAATAATGCCAAGTCAAGATGTGCCATGCTGATACTCCCCTTCCCAGGAAGAGTGACTGCTGTAGTTCACTTAACAGGTGTTTCAAAAAAGCATTGGTTTAAGGGAGTCCACACCTATGCAGCCACTGTATCGTACACATCTCACTCAGTATATTTCACAACTAACACATCTGTTTGTTTCTCGGTTGGATTGCACAGGTCATATGTCACATTTAAAGTGGCTAATGTTTTTGAATGCAGTATTGTGGTCTCACTTTATATGATAAAAGAGCCTGTCATGTTAACAGGAGTGTGTACACTTATCATATCCACGTTAAGCTTAGAAGGTTGTTGGTGTAGCAGAATTTGTTTGAATATACATTCACTGCTGGTGATGAGGTCTGCAAATCAAATGTATGTCATTAATTAGTGACATCAATCCTCATATGATCCCAGTTATGTGTCAGACAAACACATAGGGGTTGTGAGGAACAGAGCAAACATATGTTCCTGACATCTATACATTCTTCAGTGATTTGTACAGTTGTAAGGTATGGTTTACAGTAGTTGCCAGTGTGCTATACAGGTGAACAGCAATAATGTGTACATGTGTGCAGTGTGTGCTAGGGGAATGGACGTCACCTACTGACAGTACTCATGCATCCCAGAGATGTATACTGTTCATAACAAGGATTAAGAATGGCTGCAATGCATGATGATGAGGACTGTGTGTTATGCATGTCACCTTTTGGGTAATGTGAGGTCTGTGTAATAGCTTTGTGCCATATCACCTGTAAGTGTCTGTGTGTGTGGTAGCCAACCATAATGTACAGATATTAATTTACATTTATTGTCTTTCCCTCACAGGTGGCAATGGGGGTTGGGGTCCCTCCCGCTTGGGAACTGATGTCAGTGTCTCCAGACTCTGACAATGATGATGGCCATAGTGAGGCACAGGCAGGGTTGTCAGGGGCTGAATCTGTGACATTGGTTGGCATCCTACTGTTGTCCACCCCATCCCCACACAGTCACAATGCCCGCACATACCCCATCACCAGTGGCTATAGATGAAGAGTTGGTGGCATGGGACAGGCAAGTGTGGTGACTATGGCAAGTGTGTCTGTAGATACCAGCCATAGCCAGATAACAGGCGAGGTCCCACACAGGTGGACAGGCAAGGGTGCTCCAAGGGGGACTGCTGCCCGTCATGCCCCTGTCACAACTGCCACAGCAAGTGTCACTAGATGCATGTTTTGGACCAACATGGAGGCACAGGCACATAGTGAACGTAACACAAGACAGCTTCTCAGGGTCGTGAATGCCACTCTTCCTGCTATGTGTGACAACCTCCATGATTTTGCTGATGCCCACCGTTATTATGCTGAGGTCATGGATAGATAGTTGGGTGAGATGGTGGGAATCCTCGACCGTAGAATGTCAATCCTTGAATGTGGAATGTCTGTGATAGAGCATGTGGTGGGAGTTGTCCATCGGCCACGTGGACGTAGGACAGCAGCACAAACAGCTGAGGTTCCACGTGGCCGTGCAGCTTCTCACTCCCGTAATGGCAGTACCAACAGCACGACTGCAGAGGGGTCGCTGTCCGTGTCACAATGCAGCAGGCCATGGGCATGTCCTGGCCAGTCCCAACAGGGACGCAGATCCAGCAGACAGAGGTCACCATTGGGGAGCAGTACTGCATCTGGCCTTGTGCCTGGTCATGCCAGTGGGTCCCCTGGCAGGCCCAGTTCCCATGTCCATGGCCGGAGATGGTGAACTGCACACCCTACCATGTACGATCCACAGCTGTCCAACATACCCCTATGTAGGGCAGCCACATGGCGTGACTGTGTGCATCCATACACACACATCACCATCACAGCCAGGTCACCTCCAGACTTACACACACCACCTCTGCATGGACCATTTAATGAACAACCCCCTAACACACACACACATGATGTTAACCAAATGGCCCAGCCTAGCCCTCTGGCAAACCCACACCACACCCAGTGCATATGATGGTACCTGTGCCACATCCCTGTCATCCATACCATCGATGCAGGGACATGCTGACATCGGTCTGATGCACAGGGTGAATTTAGTACAGTTTAGCAATGTAATGCTGTGTAAAGTGTTGTCAGCCAGCATGTTTAATGGTTACATGTCAGTGTGTAGCTGCCCAGCCATAATGCATTATTGTTGTTATTAATGCTGACAGAATGTGGTCTCCATAATGTATTCCATTTGTCTTCTAAGTGTCTGTGTCTCATCAGGATGTGGCCCTGCAGACATTATCTACAAGGGGTATGGCAGTGTGGTAACACATTGAATGTATCATATCCAGGGTATAGATGTACGCAATTAACCAGTCTGTATAACAGTTTTTGTATGTCATGCATCCCAGAGATGTATATTGTTCATAACAAGGATTGAGAATGGCTGCAATGCATGATGATGATGAGGGCTGTGTGTCATACATGTCACCTTTTGGGTAATGTGAGGTCTGTGTAATAGCTTTGTGCCACATCACCTGTAAGTGTCTGTGTGCATGGTAGCACACCATAATGTACAGATATTAATTTACAGCAGCTCCTGTACAGTGGACAATGGTAAGTGTAGTTGGTGGAACACACCTCAGATTTGTAAATCCCACACACCTAGAGGGTATTGTGTTGACCCAACACACATAGAATACTGCTCACACAGACACGGACACACACACACATGCCAGAACTGAGATTCACAGGATCATGTGTTCATAGGTGTGTACCAGGCTAATGGGCATGGAGCCATGACAAGCCTAACCCATGGGAGTACTCTGGCATCATGCGACCTGGCATTTTTTCCCAGTGTGTCTAATGACCATTGCCACCTGAGTGATGGCCAGGGTGACAGTTAAATTCCCCATCCATTCATGCAGATTTCTCTTGAAGAGGGCCAGTGAGGTGCTCTGACATGTATGCGACATATATTGCACTACATGTCCACTAGCTGGGTTACGTACCTGACCCGCAGCATGTTCTGCAGATTGCAGTAATGAGGTTGAGGTATCCATGGCATGTGGTGCATAAAGATCAGAGTTTCACTAGATATGGCATTCCTAACACAGCTAGCCACACATGGCATTGTCAGTCAAGCATGGATTGCCTGTAAGTAGCCAGATGTGGCCAAGAATACTTGGAGGTATTGCACTCTGTCCATATAAGACAGTTGTTTGCAGGCTTGGTCCTATTTGTGAGGTACACTTGCAGCCTCCACAGTTGTTGCAGGTGTCTACTGAGCTACATGGCAAATGGACCATTGTACCTGCTGGTTGGCCTAATAAGGAGGGAGTGGAGGGAGACATTGACCTCTTCCTTACTGGATGACACACCCTTACTTATGAGATGTGCCACATAGAAGTTATTTCTGTCCACAGTAGGAATGTGGTGGCCATAAGAGAGGTCACTGTCAGCCTGTGTTCCCAGGCCTGTTATAAGGACTTCTGTGTCCATTGGACTACCATCAATGTGTTAATTCATGGTAAACATTGATTCCAGACAGGATTGTGACATTTCTTTCCATTCAGCCTAAGGCCAGTGTTCTGACAACAGTTGGATGTCTCAGTGGGGCCTTTATGCAGGATGTCAACATGATCTGGGATATACACATAGCACCCACCTTGCAACTTGTCTGCGAACATTATCAGCCAGGGTCCCTTTGTGTTGTTCTGGATGTCAGAGGCATACATGACAAACATGAGGGGATCCATGACCAGACCCTGTGGTACTCCACTCGTGACTGGTTGGCAGTCTGACATGGAGTCTGCTACCTTCACACTGTGGGTTCCATGCATGAGCCAGTTTGCAACCCATCAAGTGACATAGGGGTTGATGCCCAGATGGCTCTATTTGTCTATGATACCTGAGTGGGGAATGATCACAGGATTAGAAGACCCGCCTATCTTGTTTTTCTGTCCACACTGTTACATAGCTATTTCACATGGCACACAATTTATAGGGTTGCAGAGTGCCACAGTTACCACTACAGTGGTTAAAAACAGGGGGCCCTGTACAGTGGACATTTGAATGTGTATTGGGTGTGAAAATTTTGTAAAACACCCCCCCAATGGATATGGTACACAACAAAACACACACACACGCACCAGTATTGAGATTAGAACTGCTATCTATGTCTAGTATAGTGTTACACAGCATCAGACGCACCACAAAGCTTATACAAAGGTACTTCTAAGGTGAATGACATAAACAGGACTAATAAATTAGGGTGAGGGGAGGTGTAAAGGGTGGCACACAACTCAAAATGGTATAACCCACACAGTATATGATTCTCTCTTTCACACACACACACACACACACACACACACACACACACACACACACACACACACACACACACACACACACACACACACATGCCAGTACTGGGATTAGAACTCCTGCCTATCTAGTTATTTCTACTATAGTGTTACACAATTATCAGACATGCCACGGAGCTTATACAATTTCACCTAGTCCAAAGGTACTTCTAAGGTGAATGACATCAACAGGACTACTAAACTGGGGTGAGGGAAAGTCTAAAGGATGGTAAACAACTCAAAATGGTATAACCCACAAAGTATATGATTCACACACACACACACACACACACACACACACACACACACACACACACACACACACACAAACACGCACACACACATTTGCCAGTATTGAGATTAGAACAACTGCCTGTCTAGTTATTTGTACTAGTGTTACACAGTTACCACACACACTACAGCGCTTACTGGAGTAATAACTGGACAAAGGTGCTGATAACTGCACAGCTGAGGTAAAGTATTACAGGTGGCAGAAAGTCTGCCTTCAGTTTTTCCCTTACATCTTGCTAGTTCTTTCTGTCTTGCACTTCAAATAGCATAATAGCTTTGAACCTCAACAGCTTTTTCTATCAATAAGTGTAGCACACCTGAGAGCCACCAGCAGTACTTATTCCTCACAGAATTAGCCCCAGTACTTAGTAGTTATGACCACCCCTCCTGGCATGATTGAAGTGCCGTTTTATGTGCTTTTGCCCATTAACCTGGTGCACTTGTCCATTCTGGGGCACTGTTGCAACTGCCTCATGCACACAGACAGCCCTCTCCTCTAAACTCAAAACACTCAGACCTGTGAGAGTTTCCCCTGTATCACCAAATGTGGAAATATGCACTCTCCAGCGAAGACTACATCAGCTGTTCAAGAGGATAAGGTCAACACCTGCACCACACCATGTGGAACACACAGCTTGACACAACACCCACTATGACATCCCTGACATACACTGAAAAACCATATGACAGTAATACACTGCATACAGCCTACCTTGATCTGGTCAAGGCTTTTGATACCATTCCTCAGTCAGGAATTATTGCTAAACCCACCAAACTAGGCATCAACCGCTACATCAGTGGGTGGGTTGCACACTGGTTCACAGAACACACAGCATGACAGTGGCAAAATCCAAGTCAGACTGGCAAGCACTCACAAGTGGAGTCCCACAGGGATCAGTACTGGGTAATGTCCTGTCCAGCATCTACTTCTCAGGAGTCCAGCCCAACACAGAGAAACTCTGGCTGACCAAGTTCACAGAGGACTACAAGCTGGGAGCTATCATTAAATCCACATGTGATGCAGACATCCTAGAGAAAGGCCTCAATGAGATCAATGCGTGGTGTGGAAACCATGGCCAGAAGCTTAACACCACAAAATGCATCATCATCCCTATGGTAAAACACTTAGTTCCCAGTAAATACCACATCGATGGGAGCCCAATGAACACTGTAGGCATTGTAAGAGATCTGTGGACACAGGTTGACAGCAACTTCTCCTTCAACCACCACATTGCCACTGTGGTCAGGAAGTCCTTCTATGTGGCACTTTGCATTACCAAGGGTTTTGCATCCAGGAAGACAGAGATAATGATCACTGTCTACTGTTCCCTCATTATACCACTCATCAGGTATTCCGGCCTATTTGCCATGTACCTCAGTAGACACCTGCAACAGCTGGACAGGCGACAGAAGCATCTCACAAAGAGGTTCCTAGGCATTAAACACACATCCTACACAGACAGACTCAGAAGACTCCAGCTATTCTCTGTGTCATATCACCTAGTTAGAGGCTATCTGTGCTTAACTTACAAAGCCATGTCTGACCCAGCTGTTTTAGACATGCTACATATAAAGACATCCCGATCCCTCCACACCACACACTGCAGAGACTTCTACCTCATTACCACAATCGCCATAACATGCTGGTGGGACAGGTCCCTCACCAAGAGACTGGCACATGCCTTGGAATACACTTCCCATGCATGTCATGCAGAGCACCTAGCTGACCCTGTTTCAGAGAAATCATGAGAGTGGATGGGTAACAGACAGTTCACCCCCAGGATCACTGCAGTGGCTCTACTTGATAAAGGCACTGGGAAGTAACATTGGGTGCCAAAATAGTAGGGCCCTTCTATGGGCTAGGCTTGTAAAAGCTCCTGGGCCATTAGCCTACTACACACTTATGAACCTATAAGAAGAATTACATTAGCAGGACTGATAAAGTAGGGCAGCGGGTGTTAAAGTAATTAAAATACTTTGTCCTACAAAGAGACACACTTTGACACACACACACACACACCCACACAGTTGCCAGATGCAAAAGTAGAATCCCTACCTATTTTTTTTACCATAGTGTTACGCAGTTATCCCACACCACCACAGAGCTTATGGGGCTGAGATCTGACAAAAGGGACTTCTAAGGTGAGTGATATCTGCAGGACTGCTAAAGTGGGAAAGGGGAAGTATACTGGGTTGGAATAGACCCAAAAGCTTTAATGTGTAAACACACACACACACACACACACACACACACACACACACACACACACACACACACACACACACACACACACCACACAGTTCGACATTTGCCAGGACTGAGATTAGAACTCCTACCTAACTAGTTATTTATACTATAGTGTTACGCAGTTATCACACATGCCACTGAGCTTATAGGGCTGAGTCCTGACGAAAGGGACTTCTATGGTGACAGACATCTTCAGGACTGCTATTGTAGGGCAATGGGAAGTGCACTGGGTGGGGAAGGCATGTTCATTCCTAGATCCTACTGACATTTCTCTAAGTGTATGAGCATTCCCAGCGTGACCTTCTATAGTACATGTGGGACTCCATTCCAGGAATTGTTGCACTCCAGTCCGGTTTGTTTTGTGCTACAGCCATACCTCTCAACCTGCTGGTGCAGGATATCTGGAGACAGCCTATCAAAATGGGGAGGACAATGGGTCATACAGTAATTGTGACTATTTCTCTCAGTAATGTATGGGTTGCTAGGGTTACAGGGCTTGTTTCAGCAGACATCTGACATATATGTTGTTTGACACTGTCATGTATTTTTTTCAGTACCTCGTGACATACCTCCTCAGATCACTACAGTGATTTACCAGAAGAATACAGGGTGGATGATGCACACACCAAAATTATGGGCCAAATGCTACGCATCATTGCACAATCCACCCTGTTGAGAGGTGTGCCTACAAGCAATTGACTGCTGGAGCTGCGGAAACAGTCCAGCACCTTGGTGATATATTACAATGGTGGAATCTCTGTGCATTTCTGTTCTGGCTGGTCTGATTTCCAGTCCACAGTTGGGTAATATAAGTCAGACAGGATCAGGGTGACAGGCAGACTACAGATAGATTTGTAGGGGTTAAGATATGGGGGGGGGGTGTCCTATGTCAGATATGATTGCTTATAGCTACCAGTGCTTTGCATAGGGGTATGCTCAAAGGTTGACTGCACTTGGAGGGTCTTGTGTGTGTCAGACTGTTTGACCAGCCTGGAGGTGTGTGTTTGTCTGACATATATGTATGGCCCACCTCATTTTGCTTGGCTGGCCACATTTTGGGGTCAGGATGTTGTATAGGATGAGTGATCAGGAAAGGTTTGTTACTCCCCATGGCTGTAGGCCAGGGTTCTGTGGGTGCAGACATGTCACCATCTTCCAGGGTTAGGACTGCCTGCAATGAGTGCACTTCCATGTTTAGACCCCTAGCCCTGCCTGTCGACTGTACAGAGTATCACAGAATGTCCACATTCATGATTCGTATATCTTGTTGGTTATGCAAATGAGTGTGGTTTTCAAGGAAAAGTGTTTTGCAAGTCAATCAGGGTTGAAGTCAGATATTACTGACATTTGCCATTGCAGTGTCTGACTTCGTACCCATCAGACAGTCCATGCTACTACTACAATCATTCCTTCAACTTTATTACATTATTAGAGCAGTATTTCAAAGGTGTCCTTCTCTTTGGACCTTTTTCAACCCCGTATTCATGGCTTTGGCCAGATATCTGGCTCTCTGACACTGGCAGGTTTTCTCCTAGCAGTTAGCAGTATGGCCTTTTGTTGCCTTTTTTAGACTGTGTTATTTTGCTGTTATGGACCCCATGACACTCCTTAACAGGGCACTGTGGATGAGGCATGGGCATTTGCCACAGGCCTGTAGGCCAGGTGTGACAGATGCAGGCCATCTGTAGCAAGGCAGTGCATTCTGATATGTTTCCAGGCTACCAGCAGTGGATAACCCTGGAATGGCACCAGTAACCAGTAAGTTGACTGTGGGTGTTACTGATAATTGCTTTCTGTTTGTGTTGAGCCATCAGTCTAGTTGACGGCTGGATGATGCTTAAGGCTAGGGACATGTTACTGCATTTCTATGGGACTATGGGGGGGTGACACATCTGTAAACAATACACATTTGAAGAGACTGTGCTGATATTTGCTTAGCATTTTGGTCCCATTTAGCATAGTGGTGTGCCCTATCTTTCAGACTACAGACATAACTGTATCGAGCACAGGTCAGACTGTTCTGGCATAGACATTTGTAGTTTCAGACTTCTTACCTTTCAAAGCCATACTTACCCTGCCAGACCTGCTGTGATATCACGGTGTAAAAGTCTGAGGGTGGGGATTTCATGGATGTCGCCATGTGGAGGCCTTTGCCAGGCATTTCTGTATGGTTTTCTACAGCTGATTTGCTGGGTGAGGCTTGCGTTGGGTATGGGACCCCGCTTTGACATCCATGCATGTGACCTATGACCCCCCCCACCCCAGTTATTTGGCTCACCACAAATCCCTCGAATATCATCTTGACATTTTGCATTTGTCTTGTTGTTTTCATACTTATACTATGTATAAGTGACAAACTGCTTCTGATTTTAAACTGTGAAATATGTATATAAGTGACATTTTGATTTTTATTAATAAACTATGTATAAATTACAAATTGATGACTTGTATTGTAAAACTGTGATTTGTATTGTAAAACTGTACTAGGAGCTTTTCTCCCTGGGACTCCACTGAAAATGGGCTCATTTTTGGCCCAATGGACTTACCCGGTAAACAAATGTCAAATAAATAAATAAATATACTGCAGTGGTATTTGTCAACTAGGGTGGTACTGCATGGTGTGGGTAGGCCAGTACTGGGAATGCACTTCCTACTGTCCCACAGAGCTGTCAGTTGTCTGCTGCTATCCCAGTAAGCCACCCCATTCCCTTGCATGCTTGAATCAATACCACAGATATGCTATCAGAACATTCCACTCCATTCATTAATTTTGTTAAGGAGACTGACTTACTTTGTGCCTGAGGCTGTTATGAGGATGGTGCTTGAGGGGTGACTATGTCGAATGCACACAGTACACTGCCTATACATGATAGGGTATAGGTGGTGTGCTGTTTGGCATCCATTTTACTGTGTGTGCGAGTCAGAGAGAGAGAGAGAGAGAGAGATCAGTCCCTTGGGTCCTACAGTGTCAGTGTATGTACTATGCATTGCCTCTTTGCCAAGGACAGGGCATATTGGGCACGCCTCCATCTGCCTACAAGGGCAGGCTCAGGATGTTCCTCCTCCGAGTCCCTCTGTGCCTGTGGTGATCTCGGCAATGGAGGGGGGCTGTGTGGCCCTTCCCCGTTTTGTTCCTGCTGAAGCTGTTTCCACAGGATCATATTGTGTAGCATGGCACATACTATGAACATGTGTGCACATGTGGCTGGGGAGTACTGCAAGGCTCCACTGGATATGTCAAAGCAGCAGAACCATGACTTGAGCATCCCAAACACGCTCTATAATGATCCTGGTTTGTGCATGTGCCTCATTATGGCATTCTTGTGTTGGTGTGTGTGCATTTCTGATGGGTGTCATCATCCACGGCTCCAGTGCGTAGCCAGTATCCTCCACCAGATGGCCATATGGGATGTCCCCACTGGCAAATGCCCGGTACATCTGTGACGAATGCCAGATGTGGGACTCATGATACCTTCCACGGCTGCCAGCACACACATTCATGATAATACCCTGGGCATCACACGCGACCCGGCAGTTGATGGAGTGGAACCCCTTGCGGTTTAGGTAGACCTTACCCTGGTCACCGGGTGGTACTTTGATGTGGATGTGCATGCAGTCTATGGCACCCAGTACCTCTGGGTATTCTGCTACATGGTGGAAGAAACGTATATTGCTGTTCCTCTCCTCATGGGTGTTGGGGAATGAAATGTGCTCAGCTGCATGCAGTCGCATGGCATCCAGGAACTGGTGGAGTATCCTGGACGCAGATGCCTGTGAGACCCCCATGGCATCCCCAAGCTGGTCTTTGGAAAGTACCTGTAGCTAGTATTCTAAGGCTACACATACCTTGGTATCCAGTGGGATGGGTTCCCCTCTGTTGAGTCTGGATCTGAGGCAAAGCATGCACAGCTCAACAAGTTGCTTAAGTATGTCCCTGTCCATGCTGTAGCACTCTACTATCATGTAGCCCCTGGTAGGTGACCTTGGGACTGAACACTTTCCTTCTCCTCGTTGGACTGAGATGGTTGTCAGCATTATCCTCCTCACCACCCTCAATCTCTAACACATACTGATAGATCAAAGTAACAGCAGCCCTTAACATGTTGTTTTAGTTTTGTCAGTTTAAAATTCCCTCAAATGTGTACACCAGTGGTTTAGAGTTTGTGAGTTTATGGGAAAAACCAGACTGAAAGGTGTTGGCATAGTTTATAGTAGTGTGCTGGGCTGCTGCCTATGTATTCGGCTGATTCTGATACATTCCGCCTGCCAGCTATGCTTGTTCTCCTTGATTGCCTTCCTTCTGCAGTTTCCCCCTCCCATTTCCTCCCCGTTTAAGCCCTGAAATTGTAGTATATTGGCAGTTTGGGCAGTTTTTCCATCTCTTTCAACTTTCTTGTTTAAAAGCCCGTGTTTGCGCTCCCCCCCCCCTTTCCTGCAACTAGTGTAGTCCAGATACAGATTTGCTGTATGCAGGACTGTATATAAGCTTATGAGCCCACCAAGCCTTTCTGTGTTGGTGGGAAGCCTGCTAGCTTATCAGTGGAAGTGGTAAGCACTAGGTAGCCTATCTACCAAAAGAGGAATGGTTTCTGGCCCAGAAAGTGTAGTTTACTGGCCATTTGAGCAGTTTTTCCATCTCTTTCAACTTTCTGGTTTAAAAGCCCACATTTGTGCTTGTTTCACACCTTTTCTGTAACTAGTCTAGTCCAAATACAGATTTGCTGTATCCAGGACTGTTTGTAAGCTTCTGAGCAGTGTCAAAGTCTGCTCTTGATTTTTTCCCTTAGATCTACTAGTTCTCTCCTCTCTTACACTTTTACTAGCTTATTAATCTAGCACTTTACCAGACTTCTTGTAGCAATTATTGTAGCACAAAAAAGTGCTACCAGCACTAAAGGTTCTACAAGGAAACAACCAGCTCCAGTACTTATTATTAATGCCCACCCCTCCAGGTATGTCTAAAGGTCAGTTCCCTGTGCTTTTTCTTATTAACCTGGCGAACTTGGGTATCCTGAGGTAATGTAGCAACTGCCTCATGTACACTGACAACCTCTCTTCTTACCTCCCAACACTCAGGCTTGTGAGAGATGCATTTATATATCCAAATTGGAAGCCACACACTCTCCAGCCAAGACCGGAATAGCTGGTCAAGACAAGGTCAGCACTTGCACCACACCACATGGAACACATAGCCTTCCAGAACACACACCAGTATTGCCTTTACATAAAACCACAAACCACACACCCACCTACGTAGAGGCTCTCAATATAAATCTACCCAAACAGCAGAGGCCTCCAAGGCAGAAATTCACTCGACCACCACAACACAACGCTAACCAAGAGACACATAACTCTCCTAAACAGTGTGCCACTCAATCAAAGCCCCTAAGGCAAATCAGCATGCCCAACACACTAGTCATAGGTGACTCGATAGTGAGGCACACTGATGTCCCACTCACTAGGTTGAATAAGGAGAAATTAACAGTCAGCTGCCTGTCAGGCGCAAGGGTCCGCCACATAATGCACGCACTCAGGTCCCTCAACAACAGGTACAAATATGACTGTCATCGTACATGTGGGTGTAAATGACCTGACATGTACCTCCCTGGACTACATGAAAAGAGACATGGAGGAGCTCTCGGATTACGTAGCCCAGGCGGGTATAATCCTAGCCCTGAGCAGCATCCTACCATCACCCAGAATAATACCACAGTACAAGGAGAAAATTATTGATTTCAACAATTGGATAAGTTTCTGGTGTCATTCTTTTTTCAAATATATTTTTATTGCATTTTTTCTTATTATTTTAATACAAGAAAAGAATATCACAGAAAAATATAAGAACAGGTACTAGGAATATCAAGTTGCAGTAATCCTATTAAAGTATATATAACATGAACCATCAGTGTTAAACTAACAATATAAAACATTAATTAACAATGAAGCTGTTTATATTGAGCTATAATACAGAAAACTACACAGAGATAATATACATCATACTGAAATCTGACATTAAAACATTTGCATCAAGACATTCTAGCCTACCTAAATTATGTTATACCTTGTACTAACTATATACACTATATACACTATATAGTAAAAAATGTTCATCTTATATGCATTACCATGACCTGCCCATTGTTGTTGTGGGTAAACATTTTACAATACTAGATATTTTTAGTTTCCCTTATTTACATAGAATAATACTGATGTTGTAGTCCCTTGTTCATAAATCAGTTTTGATCTAACGTTTTCCAATGCTTCTGATAGTAGAGGGGATCCATTATCTGTCTGCCTGGGATGACATGATTGACAGACCTCAATGCTTTGCCAGAGATGGCCTGCATCTGTCACCCCTGGGCTTCTGGATACTGGCCAAGGCTCTTGCCACCACTATAGTGCCTTTTTTAGGCGGTGTTCCAAAGATTAAATTACCACTGTAACAGCTGCAAACAAATGCAATCTGAGGGTCATGCTGCTCAATGCGAGGTCTAAATCTCAAAATGCACTCGCTCAAAGCACTCCTTAAAATGGAGAACATCGACATTTGTGCCGTAACAGAGACCTGGTTCAAGGCAGCAGAAAGGACCCCTGCACTACCAGGCTATAACTCATTCCACACCTTTCGGCCCCAGAACTTGGACCGAAGCTCCAAAGGCAGTGGTGTTTCCATATTCATAAAGGATGCACAGGCCTCCAGACTGACAGCCCAACATAACACATCTGAGATACTTCAGGTGCAGCTAACATTGGGTAAGACAATGATTCAAGTCATAGCTATAGGTCCCCAACCATTTCCCAAGACTCACACTCCATGTTCCTAAGCACCCTGGAGAATATTAAGGTTCAACCTAACACTCTCATACTGGGCGACTTCAACTACCCCTCCATTAACTGGGAAAACTACTCATGCACCAATACACTTGCCCAACGTTTCCTGGAATTCATTAATTCCAATGCCCTGGACCAGCTCGTTGTTACTCCCACTAGAGGTAGCAACATCCTTGACCTGATCATTACTAACATGGGTGACCGTTGCTCTACACCAATAGTCAACTCATCCCTGGTTAGATCCGACCACAAACAAATCACCCTGGAAATCCACATACCTCCCACCCCCGCACCCCCCCCACAAAGGTAACCACCATGAAAAACTTCTCCAAAGCTAACTTTGGGCTCCTAAAAACAGAGGTGGCTAACTTGCAAATGCAAATGGAGATCAGTTGCATGATGGCCGAATCATACATCCATGCACTGTACAAACACGTACACAAATGCATGGATCTCGCCATACCCAACAGAACCAAGATGCTCTCCTCCAAAAAAAGGAAGCCAATCTGGTGATCCCCTGCCATAAACAAACTCTACAACAGAAGGAGGAAACTGATGCGGAATAAGGTGAAGTCCCAAGACTGGAAAAACTCCCTTATCAGCCTCAACAAAAAGTTGAGATCCCTCATCATATCCTCTAAAGCTAGCTATGAAAACAAAATTGCAGCAGATAGTAAAGACAACCACAAGGCCTTCTATAGTTATGTAAAGACTCTCCACGGCAATACCCAGATGTGCGCAGAGCTACTGAACAATGGTACCTCCTATACTGAGCCAACAGATATTGCCAATATACTGGCCGACAGATTCAGTGCCAACTTTACCCCTCTCTCCCCCCTAAGTGACCAGTCACAACACCAGTAGATTGCCAGGCACACAGTTTTACTGATGCACAGGTTAAAACAGCACTGTCCAAGCCCAAGAATACAACTTCTATGGGACCTGACAATATCCCTGGCTGTGCTCTACATGAACTACAGAGTGAACTGGCACCTCACCTGAGTGCCCTGTTCAATCACAACCTCACCTCAGGCTTTGTCCCTACTGAATGGCGCACTGCTACAGTCATCCCTCTCCACAAAGGAGGAGTGACTACATACCCAGGGAACTATCGCCCCATTAGCCTGACGAGTTTGATATGCAAATCTATGGAACACATCATCATGGACCTTATAAACAAGGATATAGGGAATCTCCAAACTCTGGATCCCACACAGTTTGGTTTTATGAAGGGTAAATCATGCCTGCTCAATTTGGTCAACTTCTTTGAGTCAGTCACCAGAGCTGTGGAAGAAGGCAAGGTGGTTCGTACAGCCTACCTTGATCTGGCCAAGGCCTTTGATACCATTCCCCACTCAGGAATCCTAGGAAAACTCACTAAGCTAGGCATCAGCCTCTATATCACTAGGTGGATTGCAAACTGGCTCACAGGTAGAACCCACAGTGTGAAAGTAGCTGACTCCAAGTCAGACTGCTGACCACTCACTAGTGGAGTCCCACAGGGTTCGATCCTGGGTCCTCTCCTGTTTGATATCTACTTCTCTGAAGTCCAGGCCAACATGAAGGGACTCTGGCTGACAAAGTTTGCAGACGATTGCAAGTTGGGAGCTATTATTAACTCCCCAAGTGATGTTGACATCCTACAGAAAGGCGTCCCTGAGACCAACGAATGGTGTCAGAACCATGGCCTTAAGCTCAATGCCAAAAAATGTGCAGTCATCCCATTTGGGAAAAACCACATCAATGGCAGTCCACTGAACACAGAAGGTGTTATAAGACATCTGAGAACAAAGGTTGACAACAGCCTCTCTTTTGACCACCACACTACCACTGTGGTCAGAAAGTCCTTCTATGTGGCGCATCTCATTACTAAGTGTTTTGCATCCACGAAGAAAGAGGTCATTGTCTCCCTCTACTCTTCCCTCATTAGGCCAATCATTGAGTACAATGCCCCATTTGGCATGTACTTCACTAAACACCTGCAACAATTGGAGAGGCCGCAAAAGTACCTCACAAAGGGATCCTAGGCATTAAACATTTGTCCTATATGGACTAATTAAAAAAACTCCAACTATTCTCTGTCTCATATCGCCTACTTAGAGGTGATCTCTGCTCGACTTACAAAGCCATGTCTGACCCAGCTCTGATAGAAATGCTACATATGAAGAAATCCCAATTCTTACGCACCACACGCTCCAGAGACCTCAACCTCATTACCACAATCAACAGAACATGCTGGAGGGACAGGTTCATAACCCAGAGACTGCCCATGCTGTGGAATAGACTTCCCATACATGTCAAGCAGAGCAACTCACTGGCCCTCTTCAAGAGAAATCTTGATGAGTGGATGGGAAATAGAAAATTCAGCCCAGGGATCACTCCAGTGGCTTTACTCGACAGAGGCACTGGGAACTAAGGGCGGGTGGCACAATGCCAGAATAATCCTGTGGGCTAGGCTTGTAAAGGCTCCAGGGCCATTGGCTTAGTACACACCTAGGAACATAGGAAACTATGCGCGCTGCACATTCCCAGTACTCAAATATAAACAGTTCTGCTATCCCCTGTGTTTTTGTTTTGTTTTAGGCCCGGTGCACGCCGTGCACACCTGTTTAGCTAAAGTAAACACTTTTAAGCAGAACTGACTCTCCCTGGATGCAGACACGCTCTGCATTTCATGGAATAGGAAAATACAGCCTCAGAGACAGCCCCTTCCTTAGCTGTGCTTAACTAAGGGCAAACACGGACCACTGAGCTCCAATGTGCTTACAGCAGGCATGACACACACCCTTTTCATGTTAGCTGCTCCTCCTGTCTACACCGTGGTGTTAGAGCACCTGCACGGTTAGGTGCAGTCTGACACTTAGAAGAAATGTGTGATTCAGTATAAATCCCCTCATTTGCATACACCACTGCCTTACTCCCAAGTTACTACACTTACACTGAGCCTTTCCCCTTAGCAACCAATATCCCCTGGTATTGTTTTCGTTTCACATGCCATTGACTATAATGGCAAATTGCAGATTTCTCTCAAAGTTAATTTTTCCTTTTTGTTTTTCTCATTTTCGGCATGATCCTGTTTGCGCGCCACTGCCCTATGCTTAAACGGCCGAGATCAGCCCAAAAAAAAAAAAAAAACTTTTATTTTAAAAAATTGAAACTAGTTTTTCATGCCATGGTGCAGCGGTTAGCATTGTCGCCTCACAGCAAGAGATTATCCGGTTCGATCCTTGGATGGGGTGCCTTCTGTGTGGAGTCTGCATGTCCTCCCTGTGGTCGCGTGGGTTTCCTCTGGGTGCTCCGGTTTCCTCCCACATCCCAAAGACATGCTGTAGGTGGACTGGACACTTTAAATTGACTTTAGGTGTGAGTGTGTGTGCCTTCTGTGGAAGGTTGGGTGCCGGGCTGGCAACTCCACACTGTAAAACTCCACTGCCAATCATGAGCGGACAAGGTGATCCGCTGTGGCGACCCCTAACTGGGAAAAGCTGAAAGAAGAAGAAGAAACTATTTTACATGCCAGTGGGCATATATTTGGCCATTGGCATGCCTAATAAATAGAATACATGCTTTATTTGAGACTGTCATGCCTCCGTTTTCTTATTTGCAGAAATGTATTCAGCTAGTAATTGAATACATTTCTGCAGGTTACACTTTTCCTGCACAAACACCTGATTGCTTGCTAAATTGCTAATTCACCTTATTTGCATGGTTTTCACCAGCAAATGAGGTAATTATCATAAGGCATTGGTGTCCGTGCAGGAATAGTGTAGGAGTGCTCATGCACGTCCCGGGAGCCCTTTGCTGAATCGCTCGGCGGACATATTGCGTGCAGCAGCTCCTGCACTATTCCTGCATGTTGTACAGGTCTTAATGAATCCCGGGGCAAGTCTTTCAAGAACCAGTAACATTTATTAATGCCAAATTTAGAGAAAGATTCTAAAACACAGCTGTTTCTATTTATTAATCTTCCAAGTGGATTGGTAAGAGGAATTTAACCACAGAAATATTAAACTGAATTATGGATTTGACTTATAATTCAACATTTGGAAAACTTAATCCACCTTCTTGCCAACTAACAATTGGCATTTTTGATTGTTAAATCTTCCCTTCTTGTTTTTACAGTTCTTTTGATTATTTCCTCCTTTCCCTAGCATGGATCTGTCAAGTAATATGTATTCATTATTTCTTTATATCATTCTTTTCCAGTCTTACGCTATCAATCATACATTACTACCCATTCTTTCATCTTGATATAATACTTTGAGGTAGTTAACATGATTCTACGGTGATATACCTGGCCATCTGTTCAACATGTAACTTGTTTTATATAGGTAAAATGGAACAAGCGTTAAAACAACATAATATATGAGCATAATAATGATATAAAGAACAAAAAATCAAATAATGTCTTCTTTAAACATTCTTTACAATGTTCAAATTTTAAAAAGTTTATGTTTGGCATTATAGAGCAAGCCAAAATAGAAGCCTGGGGTGGTGACTGGAAAAATTTAAAGAAAAAAAAGACTGAGTGGCAGATTAAATTAGCTGCTATGTTTCCACCTAGGTTAAATGATGCAATATCTGTTATGCCCATGTTACATGAAAGAGCAAATACTTTCTAATATTAACTTGAAATCAGATGCATTTGCGATGTAGTAATACATAATGTGAATGTATGCTGCATTCTTAACATTGTTTGTATATAAACAGAATAAATGGATGGAAGGAAATGACATTAACATGGAAATGGATGGTGTTGGTTAATTCCATCGCCAGTCATGATACATGTATTATAAAAATGATGTGCTTGTGGTTGTGAAATCATTCTGATGAAGTCTCTCTTGGTAAGAGACGAAAGCGCTTAATTTTATTGGATTTTATTATTTTATTAAAGAGGTGTAAACCTTGGTGGAGTTTGGAGCGTTTCTATATATCTGAGTGGTTTGTTTGCGGTGCACTTCACTTTTTCGTTGTTTCATGATTCTATGGTTCTTCACTTTCAGATATGCATCTAGGCTGATTCTGTTGTTTATTAGTAATGTACAGTCAGTTCTGGAATATGGGGTGGGGGATGCTACTCCTCTTCCATAAACAGCCTAACCAAACTGGAAAAAGTACAAAGAAATTTACCATACAATTACGTCTACACATATGGGATATGAAGATGTGTTAGCAAACAAAAACTGCCTTCTGTATCTGAAAGATGGTATACTAGGTAGCTGAGGTGAAATACCCACAGTGTTAGCTGCCTGAAGCACAAGATGCCAAAGAACACAATGACAGTCACAGTTCTCCATGGGAAATCACTGTCAGTGTGACTTCTAAACTTGTGCTGGCAGTGATTCCTTTCATTTGGGAGGTTTCTGCCTTCTTTCACTAGGTGCCATCATGGGGTTTCTATATATAAGTTCAGGGGTGTGCAAAGCTTGAGCTTCCACATCAGTAGTTTATTTTTTTTCACTTTTCTGAGACTTGGGCATTAGTTTTCACCATACTGGTTCTTCAGAACTCTGATGTTTGGGGGTTCCATAATAGGACCATATCAGATTATATAGGTATGACCACATCTGGATTTTCAAATGCATACACAATGAAGTAAGTATTTACTGGCAGCCAAATTAGATAACAAACTTAACAATGCTGAGAAAAGGAAAAGTACAGTTTTGTACCTACCATAAATGTAGATGTTCGAGGATCCCCATTGCTGCAGTCCTTACTATTGGGTGTAGTCCGCTGTCCAGTCGGCCCGAATACCAGAGTATATGGCTGACGTCGGTCAGGGCGCATTAGACTGACGTCAGTACATCAGGGTACTAATGCGCATGAACGACGTCATATCCTCAGTCTTTTCTTGCCCCAGATGTCAGAAGACCCTAAAAAGACAAGGCCCAAAATACCTGCACCAAAAATATGTACAATATATACAAGAAAATATACAAAAATATCAGCATGTAACCTCACCTACACAACCACCCCTAAACACAGAGGGGAAGGAGGGAGGGTAAATTGGACTGCAGCAATGGGGATCCTCGAACATCTACATTTATGGTAGGTACAAAACTGTACTATGTTCTTCGTTCCCCATTGCTGCAGTCCTTACTATTGGGTAGAATCCCAAAGCAGAGGTAAGGGAGGCTGGCAAATCATAAAGAAGCAGGAGCTGACAACATGCCTTGCAAAACAGCTGTGGCAAAACCAGCCCTAGACTTAGAGTAGATAGGAAGGTGATAATGCTTAGAGAAAGTATGCACTGAACTCCAAGTAGCTGCTTCCAAAATATCCTTAGTTGCCACCCCCCTTAGAAATGCTGTTGAAGTGGCAGTAGCCCTAGTGGAATGAGGCCTAATCCCAGCTGGAATCTCCTTGCCATGATGGGAATAACAAAATGCAATGCAAAAGCCAATCCACCTAGAAATAGTTTGTTTTGACACAGGCTTGCCCGCGAACTCAAAGCAAAAGAAACAAACAACTGCTGAGACTGCCTAAAATCCTTAGTCCTGCTTAAATAATAACGCAATTGCCTGTGTACATCTAAAGTGTGCAAAATCTTTTCCCCTTTATTTTGGGGGTCTGCATAAAAGTAGGCAAATGAATAGTTTGGTTTAAAGCCACACTAGAAACCACCTTAGGCATAAAGGAAGGATTAGTACGTAATGATACCCTATCCTTATGGAAAATCAAAAGGGCTCTACTGCCATAAGGGCCTGCAACTCAGACACCCTTCTTGCAGAAGTTATAGCCAACAGAAAAGCAGTCTTCCATGACAAGTATTTCAATTCAGCAGTAGCCGCAGGCTCAAAAGGTTGTAGAGTAAGTTTTTCCAACACAAAATTGAGATCCCAAGCAGGAGTAGGAGCTCTACGTGGGGTCTTATATTCTTTGCCCCTCTAAGAAACTGCTTGAACAAAGGATGCGAAAACAATGGTGGGTCACAATCATAGTGAGCTGAAATTGCTGCAGCATGAATCTTAATGGAAGAGAAGGACAAACCTTTGTCCAATAACTCAGTAAGATATTGAAGAGCCACACTCAAATTAGGCTCAGAAATCTCCAAATTCTTTGCTGTGCTCCAAAATAAAAATCTCTTCCATTTTTCTGCGTACACTTTCCTTGTACTAGGTCTTCTAGCTTCCATAATCACATTTAAAACTTGTTGAGGAAGTTGAGACCTGCTGTGTTTCAACACAGAATATGCCAGGCTGTTAGATGAAGAGAGTGAAGCTTGACATTGAGCAGATGACCGTCCTTCTGAGATAACAGATGAGGAATCAGAGGTAAAGGCCATGGAGGCTTCTTTACCATACTCTGTAGTAGTGGGTACCAGTGTTGCCGAGGCCAATCTGGAGCTATCAAAATCATCCTTGGCCTGTCTTGTCTGACCTTTAATAGTACCTTTGGAAGAAGAGGCAGAGGTGGAAAGGCATACACATGAAGGTTTTTCCAACTGAAAGACAGAGCATCCACTTTCCAAGCTGTGTGATGAAACCCCTTTGTGCAATACTTTGGCAGCTGGTGGTTTAGTGGAGAAGCGAACAGATCTATGTCTGGAGTTCCCCATGACACTGTCAATTTCTGAAATACATGAAGATCCAGTTTCCACTCGTGGGGATCCATGATTTGTCTGCTTAACACATCTGCTAAGGAGTTCTGTGCTCCCGGCAGAAACCTTGCCTGAAGAGTTAGTTGCAAGCTTAGCGCAGTCTCCCATAAAATCATTGCTTGCCTGCATAGAGGATAAGAATGTGTTCCCCTTGCTTGTTGATGTACCACATGACAGTTGTGTTGTCTGTTAGAATCAACACCTGCCCTGGAAGAATTAACTCCTTGAAAGCCATTAATGCAAACTGGACTGCTAACATCTCCTTCATGTTGATATGTAGATGCTGTAGTCTGGCAGGCCACTTGTCTTGTATCCACTTTCCATTTAGATGAGCTCCCCAAGCAATGTCCGAGGCATCTGTCGTTAAAATCTGACTCGCCTCTGGCCGGGTCACAGAGAGTCCCTTGTTTAGGTGACATTCCTGAGCCCACCACAAAAATTCTTTTTGAAGGCAAGGTATCATTTGAATGACAGTGTCCAGATCCTGGCAGTGCTGTGTCCATACATTTTTGAGATACCATTGTAGCTTCCTCATATGCAGTTTGGCATTGGGAAGCACCAGAATACAAGATGCCATGAACCCTAATGCTTGAAGGACTGTCCTTGCAGTCAGCACGGACTGATGAGATAGTTGATGGAAGTAAAGTGATAGACTCTTTTGTTTGTCCGGGGTTAAAAAGGCCATCTGGGCTGCTGTATTCAGTCTCACACCCAGAAAGCACATGTCTTGAGAGGGTACTAGACTGGACTTTATTTCGCTCACAGAATACCCTAGGCATCTTAGCACTGCTATAACATATTCCAGATGCTGTAGAAGGTCTTCCTTTTCTTGAGCCAGAATCAGGCAGTCGTCCAAGTAAGGATAGATTTGAATTCCTTGCAGCCTGAAGTAAGCTATCACTGGAGCCAGAACCTTTGTGAATACTCTGGGCAGTAGATAAGCCAAAGGGCAATGCAGAGAACTGATAATGAGAATTTCCAGCTCGAAACCGCAGATACTTCCTGCAACTTAGCCTTATAGGCACATGAAGGTAAGCTTCCTTGAGATCTAAAGTTACCATCCAGTGATCTTTGCCCAGCAGAGGTAAAAGCTGTTGTAACGTCAACATCTTGAACTTGGGAATGTCCAGATAAGTGTTGAGGAGAGATAAATCCAAAATTGGTCTCCACGTGTTCCCCTTCTTTGGTACTAGGAACAGGCGAGAATAAAATCCTAGGCCCCTTTCTGATACAGGAACTGGCTGAATGGCCCCTATCTGGAGTAACTGAGAAATTTGCTTGTGAGCCTCTTTTCTTTGTGGAGGAGGAACGTCTGGCATGCCTTTGAAAGGAGGCATTGTATGGAAATAAAACCTGTAACCGTGGTGAATGATATCCAACACCCATCTGTCTTGAGTAATTAAATCCCAATTTTCTTTGAAAAGAGACAGTCTTCCACCCAAAGGAGCTACCAGACGAGAATCTACTGGCAGCTGAAAGGGCAGGTCATTGGGTCTGTTTACGAAAGGACTGACCCCTGCCCTCACCAGAAGTCTGAGCAGGTGAACTCCCTGTTCTAGGCCTAAAAGAACCTTGAGCTCTGCCCCTACCACGTCTAGACCTACCCCTAGACTGGGAATCATAAGCAGGATACGTCCACCCCTTAGCAGGCCAATTTCTACTAAACTTCGGTGGCTGCACCTGCAAAAAATCTTTAACAGTTTGCATAGACTTAGCTTTGTCCTCCATTTTCTTTAAAACTGCTTCCACTGGCGAACCAAACAACACATCAGACTGTAAAGGAGCATCCAAAATCCTTGTCTTAACATGCTCAGCTAAATTCTGATCCCCCAACCAGGCATGCCTGCGAAGAACAGAACTAGTGGCAGCCACCCTCGAGGAGGCCTGTACAGCATCAAAACCACATTGCAAAGAATGCTTACCCACTTGTTCAGACACATGAACCAAATCCAACAACTCTTTACACTCAATACCTTCCGCCAAAGCATCCACCTTAGATTTCAATTGTGAAAGGAGATAATTTTGATATTTTAGCATGTGAAACTGACAATTCAACGCTCTCATGGCTAGAGTGGAAGAAGTATACACTTTCTTTCCCCACCTATCCAAAGCCCTTGCCTCTTTATCAGTAGGAACAGGATTTTTAACCACAGAGGCCTTAACACCTTTAGGCCCCTGAGAAACAGTTTCTGGGTCCGCCCTAGGACTCTTAAACAAATATTTATGAGCTTCAGGCACCCTATAGTACCTATCGGGTTTAACAGGAGCAGGAGGCAAAGAGTCAGGGTTCAGGGAAGCCTCTGCAAAAACATCTTCCACCACATTCAACACAGGAGGTATAGCTAAGGGCCTATGCTGGGGTAAAAACAAGAATTCCCTAAGCCTTTTCCTGGAATCAGAGTAATCCTGGCCTTCCCATTTAAAGTGCTCCCTCATGGAATGTAGAGTCTCTGAAAATGAGAAATCCTCAGGAGGAGAAGCTGTAGGAGTGGAATCATCCACATCAGAATCAGAATAAGGAGGATACTCCTGCAAGTCTTCCACAGAAGACTCAGAAGCCTCTGAACACTGTTCAAAACTATCAAACTCCGGTTCCACCCTGGGCCTCTTATCAGGAGGGGGCATAGAACCTCTAATCATAGTAATCAAATCTTCTGCCATTTTAAGCATATGTTTCTTAGGTACAGAACCCGAAATGCTAGGAGAAGCCCCCACTGAAGCTGAACTTGGCCTACCTCTCAAAGAAGTTTTGGCAACAGAAGGAGAGGCTCTAACTACCTTGGGAAGAGAGGGAAGAACAGTTACCTGAGAAGCCCCCTCAGCCTGGCCTACCTCCTGAGAAGGCACATCCTGTAACAGTAAAGTCTCTGCCTGAGACTCCAAAGAAACTCCTGGCAAAACCTCTGGCTCCACTGAGCCTGCTAAAGAACCGACGTCCGGGACTGCCGGTTCATCAACCCTAGGCTTCGCTGTTTTGTCCTTGCGCTTCTTGGAAGCGGGCGTCGGAGCATCCGACGGCATTTTATAATTGCAACGCTTCCCAAACACTAACCTGGCACAGTCTAACCGTCTCTTAATAGTGCGTTTGTTAAACCTAGCACAAGAGCGGCATCCAACAACGCCGTGCTCAGGCCCTAAACAAGGTATACACAATGTATGGTAATCCCTATGAGGTATCTGTTTCCCACAAGAAATACAGTTATTCACTTTTTCTGACATCCGGTTAAATACTGAGGCAAGAAAAAACCAAAATGCTCCCCAACGGGGTACTTAGCCAACTCTGATTCGGTCTGAAACTCCGGTTTCGGAAATATTTCAGAACGCCAACCTGCACTCGCAAAACTGCTTCTGCATCGGACCATGCGGCAAAAAAGACTGAGGATATGACGTCGTTCATGCGCATTAGTACCCTGACGTACTGACGTCAGTCTAATGCGCCCTGACCGACGTCAGCCATATACTCTGGTATTCGGGCCGACTGGACAGCGGACTACACCCAATAGTAAGGACTGCAGCAATGGGGAACGAAGAACATCTAGAGTGTCCTGTCATTTGTGTGTTTATGCAGGTAATGAAATAACATGTTTCAAAAGCTTTAATATAGAATGGGTGACCACCTAACATTCAAACAGTTACTTCTTCAGTTTCTTTAAAAAATAAAATTGATTCTCAGTTTGCTGATAGAATATATACGAGTTGTATAATAACAAAGAATGGCTTTCAGTAACCGCTCATGAGGTCCTAAGCCAATACAGCATATTGAAACATTTATAATTTTCCATATTTGATCACGACTAACATTATTATAAGCTTTCTGGATATCATATGCTCCCTATCCTTCCTTTTTTTCATCTATCACCTGCTCTATTAAAATCTATTTTTTTGCACGTTTTTGCCTTTTAAGTAATACATACCCTCTCATATCACTTCATTTACAACTTGAAAAATATACATTATTATTTTATAATTGACACTGCATAATGTAACTGGTTTCCATTTTGGGGGGATTTTTTATCATCCCTTTTCCATAAAAGTTTTATTACAATTGAACATACCACTTTATGTTGTAAACCTTTAACAAGCCACTCATTCAGAACTTAAAACTTTCCTTTTCTTCTTCCATCTTTTTATAAAACATGTAATCCAATACTGCTCTCCCTGGTACAGTGTCACAACTCTCTCTCTCTTTTTACAACTTTCTCTAATTACTTCATATATCCATTCCCTTGACATTCCTTTCCTACCACTAATTTGTCTCACCTTCCATCTTGTCTCCATTTTTCTCACCCTTCCTTACACATATCTCTCAAATAATTTTCCTCTAACCATATAACCTCCTCTTGCTTCATTACCACCTTCCCTTTCTCATTCTCAATGTGCAATATCAAACTTTTAATATATTTTGTTTTCCTAAAATGGAGTTAACATTCTTTTTTCCATTAGTCATACACCTTTGTCTCTTTAATGCAACTTTTATTTTCACCCAAATGTTTCCTTTTCTAATCTAAATTGATCCATATCTCCCATTTCCAAAGGTTCTCCTGTTCCTTACCCCCTCCTTATACATCTTTTTTCTACACTGGTACCATTCTTGTTCACATCCATATACACACTGACTTATATTTCTTTTTAAATAGCATCCATCACACCCTACAATTTTAATAAAAAAAACTCTTACCCCCCAGTGTTCTCTAAATAAACTTATTTCTTTAATCAGCACTTCCAAGCCCACGTATGTTCATGTCAGTCTTTTAATAATACACTCAATCAAACTGCAGTGTGGTCAGAAAAGCTAACTGCATTTTCTTTATATCCACATCCTTAGATGTCTTAGAATGTATTACAAAACCAGTTTCTGTTTTATACTTCCCTACTACATAAATATTTCCTTTCCTGTTCTATGTTCATCTGGAAATGCCTTACAATTTCCTCGCACACTCTCATGTTACTTCAAACCTTTCTCTTCTTTCCCCAAACACCACAATTAATATTCCCTGTGATTATCACTTTCATGTTCACCCCTACATAGTTAATTTATTCAAACAATTTGTTCACTCTTTAATATTAGTGTGTATGCATGTACAACCATTAGCTTTAACAACTCTCCCTTAATTTTACAATATATGACAATCTTTTTAGAGCTATTATAACCACTTCAAACATAGTTCTAATGTATTCACCATCACTGCTATTTCAAATCATGTCCTTACACATAATCTAAACCACCTCCCCCCTTCCCCATTGTACTCAATACTGTTCTTTGATAATCTGTCAGAAATGATGGCTAATTCTTATATCATTGCAATACTACAAACACTTTCTCTACAGTTTTAACCTGTTAGCATCACATAATTGACAATCTATTCCTTTTTTGCATGTTTTCTTTTCTATTCCTTACCTATCACATGTTGATGAAATTAATTTTTGCTATCACCTACTTGGCCCTTGTTTTGTAATAATGCATATCTATTTTCTTGTTTATTATATATATATTTCTTTTATCTTTACACTCTAATCCATTATATTTTTTTGTTTAATTTTCAGAATTCTCCCTGACTTACTCTCTATTGACTGGCATTACTTTTTCAAGTTCTTCTTGTTGTGTTTGTTCTTGCTGTGTTTGTACTTGTTTTGCTGGTTTCCCTTTCATCTCTTAAATCTGTTACTGCACTTTCTTCATGCATTACAGTCTTATCATGGTGAAACCAGCACTGCCCCAGTTTTCCACATTTAGTACATTTCATTTCACAATTTCTTGCTACATGCCCTGTTTGCCCACACTGGTTACAGCTCTTTTTGTCACTCTCACTAATTAAGTGGTGTATATAAACCACATTAGTACTGCGTCTTAGGTTGTCTGTTATATCTTACAGTATCTCTCACCCCATTTATAGTTATAATACAAGGCATATGCTTCACATTATTTTAATTTTCCAACAGCGTAACCCCCCAACCCCAATTCTTAGTCTATAATCTCCAATCACAGGAGACCTCTGTAATAAAATGAACAGTTTTACAAATGTCTGAAAAATATTTTTTTAATAGCTACTTCTGACAAAATGCAAAATCTAAATTGCACAATCAAACATTTTTTGAATATGCTCATACTCACTGAATATGCATATTCATTCCAGGGGAAACATTTTTTCCTTTTCCATCAGTGTCTTAAATGTATGTAATAAAGAAAATGTCAAATACATTAAACCATCAAAACATTCACTTCAAAAGTGAATAAGGAAGCTAATGTCTGAAGAAACAAAGCACAAAGACCCAGTCTGTTTCATATCTTATACCTGTTTAAAGCACAGTCCTTCTTGTTGAAATTCAGACCGTAGGATTCCTCTTAACCAACATTCATTTCTCTTCAGTTGCTGCCACCATTGCTGCATAACTCCTCCTAATCTGCTGCATGCTGCTGATGTCATCACATCATTGTTTACGTTCTACAACTGCATTCCTATCAGATCTGGTACTTCCTTTCTGGTAAGACCATTCCTGGCATGCATACCCTCCTGTTAGGGGTAACAATGTTCTACTACTGCCAACCAGGAAATAAGTGTGCCGTCACTAGGCTGTCATTCTTCCAACATTCCTTTCAGCACATTATCCTGCAGACCTCCATCTTCCATAGGAACAATCATTTGTATACAAATTATATGACCTCTATCCACATTTCCAATCTCTGATAGTATTATATTTATGTCTGCAGTTTACATCCATAGTACTCTCTGAAATGCTCAAACTCTCCCTGTATATCTTCCTGTAGAAGGGAGCTCTCCATTTACCCCCCCCCCCCAAGAAAAAAAATAGAGGAATTTCCATGGTGGCCTGCCAAGAATTTTCAGTATGACTACCACCCCTGGTCTCCCTTGAAAATAGGTCATAGACTTAGTGGAAATCACCTGGTCACCATACCAGATAAATACATAACATAGCTGTGAATTAGCCATAGACAGTAGTCTATTCTTTCATTCAGCACTTGAACCTTCCTGGAGCAGAAAAGGTCTCCCTCATATTCAAACAGTATCAGTATGACACTCAGATGTAAATGGGAGAACAACCCTCACTATCTTATGCTCCATTTGGTCATCAATATGTGTACCTGGAAGATATCGTTGGCATGGTGAAGTCAGACTTTCCACAGAAAAAAATGTCTCCCTACTGAAATGTAGGCACTCAAAATGCAGAGTGTCAAAAAGCCTAAGAAAAAAAAAAAAAAAACAAAAACACAGGAAAAGAGCGAATCACAAAAGTTGCTCTTCTCCTTAAAACTTCTTGCAGGGGCAAGCCCCCCTGGACCCCACATGTGAGGGGCAGGTCCCCCACACCCCCTGAACTTATATATATATCTATATATATCAACCCCAAGATTGCCAGTGGAATATTACGAGAAATGGCATTTCTGACTTAGTATATGTAAGTCCATTCTTTCGGCCATTCAATCTCCCTGTTATGGGACTCACTCTAGCATATCCCAACATTTTAAATGGTCACCAAAAAAAAAAAACTATCCAATAATCTATATGTGCCTGAAGCAAAAGCCCTTTAGAGTGCAGACAGCTCTGTTTACCTGAGCTGCTTACCCAGGACCAAAGGTGGGGACACTAGTCTCAGCCAGGGCCATTTTCTCTCTAGCTTACTTTCAAAGGATGAGGGAGAACTGTGTGTAATAGCAGGGGTAATAAGCTGAATGAGAGCCATTGCTGCAACAATGACCCTGTTATGCCAGCATCTGCAAATATGGCGCATATGACTCCATTATATTCATTCATAAGAATCACTGCTGCAGTATAATTCCTTATACATTGGAAAAGTACAAAAGTGGTTTTGATACCCAAGGGGTGGTATATGATCCCAGAGTAGTAAGGGGGTAGTAACATCTTTGTAGAACCATAGCAGCAAAGCCTGTACTGGTTCTGAATTGCATTTCCAGTCAGTAGTATCTAAATATTGTGAATGGAGGCCCAATTTACTACCTTCCTGGTACTATGAAGAGATGTATTTCTATGAAAAAAGCCAAAGTGGCAGGTGTCTTACTAGAATGAGCTTTTACCTTGCCTGCTAGTACTTCATGATGGTCATAGCAAAAAAATGAGAAGTCACATGAGAAGCCATTTAGAAAGGGATTGTTTGGATGAAGATCTGACTTGCTTGCTTGGTATAAAGTGACGAAGCAGTTGATCAGTTTGCTTGAAATGTTGGTCCTGTTAATATAATCTCTCAACTGCATGTCCACAACAAGCATATCTAAGATTCTTTACCCTGTATTTGGGGTATGACCAGAAAATGGCTAGCTGAATAATTTGATTCGTAGTCCGTTCTATGATTACATTTAGTTTGGTTTGAATAATGGCTACCCTGTCACTATACAGTGTAAGGCTCTTTAAACAAATGCTTGCAGATCAGGAATTCTGGCAGATGTGATGGCTACTACAAAAAGGATTTCCAAATAAAGAATTTTCAATGCTGATGTGCATACTGACTCTAAAGGAGACAGATTAAGCTTTTCATTACAAAAATTAATGTCCCAGGGATGGGAGATGGGTATCTCAAGAGGCCTAAAATGAAGGACTCTTTTGAGAAAACCCTGAAAGCTGAATGGGAAGAGACTGGAAGATGTGCAATAAGGCAGGCTGCAAAGGGTTGACAAGTATGCCTTAACAGCGGCATGTTTAACAGAGACATAAGCTTAGCTGAAAGGCACAGAAGCAGCTATTGCTATATTGTCTACTTTATTTATACAGAAGCTAAGCCTTGATGTTGTTGGGCTTTGTGGCCTCTTGAATGAGTACCACCTCTGAAGGAGAAATGATGGCACTGAGGTAACATTATTCAAGCAACCAGCTTGAGGCTCTTAAACTCTGAGTGAACCAGGTCTCCTTCCTGATAAAGGATAAAAAACATTCTTGTCCAGCTACTATTCACTTAGGCTTGTGAGGGATCTGATCAGGTGGTCTTCTAGTGAGTTCTGGTAAAACGGAATGTAAGCAGCTTGAAGATGAAATCCATGCATTGAGGACATTTCCCATGCTATCGCTGCCATCCTGCAAAGCAATTAAAAGTGTTGCTCCCTTTCCTTGCTTGATGATGCACTGCATGACTGATGTACTGTTTGATATTAAACTTAGGATGCCTTATTGCATGAGGGATCTGAAATTGCATAATGTGGAGACTACGACCATTATGGTTTACACCTATTTATTTTTTATTCTATTTATTTCTCACATTACCTGCCAATCAGTTATCCTACAACAAACTGATCTATTTGTTTCTCTGTGGAGTGAGAGCTGCTCTGCCCACTCATTGCCCTGCAGGGTGAGAAACACCCACAGGAAACTTTGATCCAGGCAGCCATCAGGTGTGACTTTTGCGGGTCCTAACTCCTGATCCCTGCCACAGCCAACAGACATTACCAGCAATACCAGTCTCCATATGGGTACACTACTGTGCATGTCAACAGACATTACTAGCAATACCAGTCTCCATACAGGTACACTACTGTGCATGTTATGCTATATATATGCTGTTTAGTAGGGGCTTCTCCTGCCACTGCCTGAATGCTGCTGGCAATGCATCTTTGTACTGACCTATACTACACCTTGCTAGGTATCTGTACAGCATCTGTGATCAAGCAAAGCAAAATGCTATGAAACCACAACGTTGAGTTCTTGGCTGGCCTTTAATTTTTGTGGTCACCAAAGGTTTTCCTGTAGGTTGCTGGGATAAGTGTGACTACTTGTTTGGCAATTAGCTATGTTGTTCTGTGCTTAGAATACTTTTTTTTTTTAATTTTGCATATTACAGCAGAACTATAGTAATAGCTGAAAGTTACTGTGAAAAGCTCTGTGAATAATTCCCAGATTTCATCTCATGAAACTGGTATTTAATTTTTTAACAGAAAATCAGTGTCCCTGCCTATAAGGGGTTTTAAAAAAGTACAGAAAGATAAATTGTTTGAAAATGTCCCATTTAAACTATAATAAATGAGAGAACATTTTCTCAACTGGAAGTTCTCTATACAAGAATTATATATAAAAGTTATGACTCAGATTAGAAGAACTACAACCGAAACCACAATGCAACTAGAATCATGGTGAGACAGCAATTTGCTTATTTACTAAATTTCAGTGACAAGACATAAGGACAGACATTCTTTCATAATAACTGAGACATAAGGACAGACATTCTTTCATAAAAAGTGAAATACCCATAGAATAACCTTCTTGCAGTAACTGTGGCAAGGGGCTAGTGCAATTAATTTATACGGATTCCTACGACTATGAACGTACCTACAAAATGTATACCTTAAACAAATAGCTACCAACAATACAAAAAAAGAAAAAGTATTGACATAGAACCCCAAACACTGAATATACCGAGTAATAAGGACCATAACAGACATTGAGACTTACTTGATTCCTTTAGCTTCCAGAACCAGCCTTGTGCGCTGTGCAAATGGGCAGAACCTCATACTGTAGAGACGTATGACCCCTTCTGGCACAGGGCCTGGAGCAGCACTCCCTAAAGAGATTAAATAAAAACCCAAATATTACTTCACTCAGTCAAGTCTATAGAAGTACTTAAATAAAGATCCAAACATTATCTCAATCATTCAAGCCCAAAATTAGCAATGACCTCATTCTTTCTTTAGTACTATTTTTGCTTGCCAATTCAAAAATATGGTTTGAACTTTTAACCTTTAAACCTGCATTATGCATATAAAGTTTGAAACTACTGCTTCAAACCCCATATAAAAGGCTTGCATGAATGACATCAGATTTTAAATAATTACAGTTTCATTTAGATTTGCAAGAAACTTAAATGACTGATACTTTGTCAAGTTATGAGATGTAGGACTAACCCAACAAAGCTGTTTTTTCAAGAACGGGTGTAAAATATTCTTTGGCTCTGCTCGACAGGGGCACAGGAAAGTAATGTTCTTGGGTGGCGAAAGCCAGGGTACATTTTTTGGCTAGGCTTGTATGGGCCCTAGGGCCGATAGCCTAGTACCTACCTATGAACCTATGAATACCCTATCTGCCTTTTCCATATTCTTATCTGTCATTTACCTCCATTCATGGATACCTTATTAAACAAGAAAGCAAATCACAGCACAGATTATGCTTAGATCTGAGCATAAGTAGGAACGAAGGACAAGGTAAAATAGGGAGTGTCTACCCCAGAGGAAGGGTCAAACAAACCCATATAAAGTACAGCCTCTCAAATATCCTAATGCAGTAACAGAATTATTAGTCTAATGCAACATATTTATGCATTTATAATATTTTAAAATGAAGAACTTCTTAAATTTAAAATATTCTTGCTTTACAGGCTTAAACATAATCAGTGGGTTTATCTTTACCTATATAAATGCACCCCTAATAACAGGTCAAGCTCTGAATTAATCCAAACTCCATGAGGAACATACGAACATTTCACAAACAGCTACTCTCAGGATCTCTTTAGCCTGCAGAGGGGCACTGTCCTGTACACCTTTCAAAAACTGCATAGTGAGACTTGTTACTGAACAACTGTGACTATCATATAATTCATCATAAAATACTAAATACAGGCAGTGACATACTCTGTAAACCACTTACTTATATTTATAATCTCATTTTTACAACAAAAACATTCCCGCTACCATTTACCATTAGCTAATTGTCTCACCTTCTTCTACCAATGACTTCAGGACTATTGCTAAAATGTGTCCTCTTGCAAAAATTCTAGAAAAAGTTGTATATATGCAGACACTTAATTATGTCAATAACTGACATTCTGAGAGATAAACACGGTTTTAGACCTAACAACATTACCGTAACAGCTCTATTCTCTTTAATGGCTCAGTCATATACAGGCGCAGACAATGGTATGATTACAAGTATATTTTTTGATCTGAAAAAAGGCTTTGATGCAGCAGGCAACCCTCTAAAGTTCAGAAAAAATGTAGACAATGTATCTTGTCTGATGATTATCAGAATGGATTGAGCAATACCTCTCTGACAGAACATTTATAGCAGTAAGTCACAACAGTACAACTGAAGCAGTAGATATTACAAAAGGTATTCTGGGTTCTGTAATTGATTCTCTGCTCTGTTCTTTATAAACAATAATGCTATGGAATTTACCTAATCTTAACTATTTACTTTACACTAATGTCATAGTCATAACAAGGACTGAAAAAACTTATGAAACTCTGATGAAAATTTTACAAGACAAATTCACATCAGTTTAGAGCTGGTTAAATAAAAAGTTAATAGTTAATAACATAAAGTGTGAAGTAATGACACCTGGTACTCCGCAAAGACTATAAAGGACTACAAAATGCTAATACTTGCTATCTACCCTTGTGGTACCTTGTTACTACAAGTAAAAACAATAATGATATGCAGGAACTTTACGAAAAGAACACCCGCTTTTCACTGCCATGATGATCTCCAAGTAGATACAGTCATAAAATAACAAGTAAAACAGTTTAGAAATGATCCGACTGCTATCCCCATTAACAGGAAGTGCGACTGCGTGTGGTCTGCTTCTAACTGCTCTTCTCTTCCCATTAAACACTTACACTCTGCAGATCACTGAAAACAAAGTTTTAACATTCATCAACCTCCCTCTCCCCAGCAACAAGCATCATTGCTATACAATTCAAACAAACAAATGGTTGCCAATTACAGCCAGTGCCACATTTTGTTAAACGGTGATGTTTAACCTTTTATATGACAGACACAACTCATCTTTATAGAACAAATGTATGTCAAATTCCAGTTCTTATTCTTCTTTGAGAGATGATTTAGGAACCCAACCACTGGGGATCCCCCCCACACACATGCGTTCATTAATAATTCATAGAAAGCATTTTCCAAAATAGCCATGCTTCCTAAAACAACTTACCTTGGGTAATCAGACAATGTATCAACATTATCACTTTTGGGAAAATCCACAAAGTACCATTAATTAAAGACAATAAATGTAAATTTTCAAAGACACTGGTTAGCATGTATATTTTTACCCATATCTTAAATACTCAAGCATCATTCAACATTGAACCTGATGTTTCCTAATGTTTACCTCAATAAATAATATATATATATATATCACTCCATCATGCTAGTCATGCTTTTATTCTACTAGTTCCCCTCTCTTTTTAGCTTCTTCATTTTTCATTTGTAATTTCTATTTGCCAACAGATCTACCCACATTAATTGTCTCAGTTCCTTACTCTCTTGCCATCTATAATATCGTTTCTGTGCTGCCTATTATATACTTCTGCAGTTCACTTTTTCACATTTCCCAAGTATGTCTTTTTATTTTGATTTTTAACGTGATTATAGCCTGACTGCACCTTGTGTTGTCTTCCCTTATAGTATAATATAATGTACTATTCTGCTTCATTCATTTTATTTTAATTATTGTACCGTATCTGTTTTATGTTACTTTAATTTTCATTTGCGAATGCCATGTTACCTTACTCAAAGCTGGAAACAGTCCTAGGATCAGGCCACCTACTTGGTATAAACAAAAATTAATTAATAATAAATAAGTTCCATGAGTCACAGCTGTGTCTGCAGAATTCTTATTAAAAGACAGAACCCTGTGTATTCTGAAAACATATGTAGTACATGGAGCATTGATCATGATTAAATTCTAGTACTGGGAAAAAGACAAACAAGTTAAGCACTTTCGTAGAGCACGACCTGATCTTAATTGTTAAACACTTCCCTAAGTGCTGTTAAGGTCTCATGCTAGGCAGTAAGACCTGCCAGAATGGCCAGCAAACATCAACATAATTTAAAACAGTTTTGTCTGTTGTCTATGCCAGTAATCTCTCTCTGACTTTCGTTCCCTGAGGTAAGCTGTTTTAAGCTGCCTTGACCGTGCTCGCTAAGTGCTTTACAGCTTTGAAGGCCAGCAAAGCATTTTGCACTTCTTTTCTTTGGTTCTTTAACTAGCACCAGATGGAACAGATAAAGATCCATGTACTACAAAGAATTATGATCGTGTCTTTCCAATCATAACTCTCGTTATGTGTTCTCATCATGGATGGTAAGATTCATCTCTCAAGTTTCACTTCACTCCACTGTCAAGGTTAATTTTCTGGCATCCATGTCTCAAACATGTAATAAATTGGTTACGATTGGAGACCTAATTATCATCCTGTATATCTGCAGAAACTTAACCAGATTTTCTCAGCTCTGTTCTAATTCCACAAGTAAGCTGCATGGCCTTCTAGAACCACAGACATGCTACTAGGCCTAGGGCAACTGAGCAAAAGCATTCCAAGTTAACTTTGAGACAACCACACCAAAAGTCAAACAATTTACAGAGCACTCCATAAACAACACGGGCAACAAAACATAAATATCTAAAGATGAAGACAATGCAGTTTGTTTATTCATTCATTCATTCATTCATTCAATTTTTGTGCTTGTTTTCTGTTAAGAAAAGCTGTGCCCCAGTCCACTCCTATTTACTATAATCAAATCTGCAGGCACTGTAAATTAGGGAAAGAGGCATTTCTCCAGTAGAGTGAACACTCAAGAAAAATAAAAGCACAGCACACTTTATATGGTTAAGCAATACGAATGAGCTTCAAAACAAAAAGAGACAAGAGAGACCTAGTTACTAAAATAGACAATAAAAACTGCAAACCTCACATGAAAATACCACGACTACTTACAACTGATACAATTACAGTGGTTATAGCGACTGCGGTGATACAGCTTATCAACTTTCCATTTGTCTGCAATCCAGGCAACTTACTGAATGTTATGAAAGCTAAAGGTATATTTTTTGACACTCAGCAAAGTCTTAAAAAAACACCCACTTTGGCTGTTTCTCTTCTGTACAACACTCTAATAATCCAACAAGTGAGAAAGTATTTACCTTCAGATAACCCCAGATTATTCTGTAGGACAATACACAAAAATATCATAAAAGTAAAAATTAACTCAGCCCTTTACAACTGTTGCAAAATATTCAAGTTTCTCACTCCTGAAGACAGAAGCCACTACAGGAAAGAATACTTTTCCAGTCCTATGTAGGATAATGGTCCCCTCCTTCAGAGAAAAGTCCCTCTGAACTGCAAAACTTCCAACAGGATCTGTCAGCTTATTTTCCTCTTGCTGAATGAACATCACTTTTAACTCTAAAGCGTGCGAACCAGCTACCAGTAAAATAACATTCTCCTACTAAAACTCATAAGGCATTCAAGCATGACCAGTTACCAATACTCATACAATCAGATTGTTAGTAAAAATCTCACAATATCAGCTGTGTTCCTATATGTATAATCTATTTTCATTTGGATATGTTTACCAACCCACAGCACTTGCCTCAATAGACCACTTTCAGTCTCAGCCTGCATGCATAAAGCACATAAAATGCAAAATACAAGTAAAACAACAGTACAATGAAACAAAGTATGATCACTAAAATTACAGAAATGTAACAGAATGGTAAATCAGCAAGTAAATGTATAAATTCCAATATATATTACTACATTAACTTGATGTGATTTTTACATATACAATACCTATACTCTCATATCAGTTGAAACCAGCACTCCAAATCACAGCCGAAATCCAGGCTGACTGGCTAAAGCATAATCACCATCACTTCAGAAATGATTTACTAGGCTCCAGGACAGACGGACTGGTGCTTTTGTTAAGAAAGAAATCACTACATGTTAGCATTCACTTACATTTGTTTGCTTGCAAATATATATAATATTTGTTTTTTTCTCTCTCTTTCTCCATCTTTGATCTTCCTAATGGGTTGAATCTTGCACATTATAAAATATTGTCAAAGTACACATACTTAAGTGTTTTTCTCTCATACTTGACATATTCAGTAAGGTTCTTAGTCACTGTGTTGTTTAAAATTAAAACACAGATTCCTGAATAATGCAACTATGTAACTCAGTGTTAACTGAAAATAGCTCACCTCTTGTCAGTGCCTATGCTTAAATGAAATACTAATTATGAAATTCTCTTTGTGACTGAGCATTATCCCATGTTTTGACAGAAAAATGTCCAGTTTCTTCTGTTCTCCTATGTTTGTAACTCTGCTCTTTACCTGGGTTGCTGTTGTTGAAAATGATCACTAGACTACCCCACCTACCTGGTTAACAAATAAAAATAGATAAATGCTGCAACTACCAATGCCTAACTCAAATTTGCTTTAAGATTAAAACTGGAAAGCATACACAGCTCTTCACAGCAATAGTTTGTATATTACAACCAGAAGGAATCTTAAACAAAAACATCCCATATTTGCATAGAAAGAAATAAAAAATAAATAAATCCATCCATCCATCCTCAACCCCTTTTTCCCATTTTGCACATGAGGTTGGGGTGTCACTTTCAACAGTGACAATCATCTTGAACCAAGGTTTACACCACCATGAAAATAAATAAATATATAAAAACTTGTATTTGTGGGCATTTTAACTTCATCTAGATCTGTGAACATCAGCCCCATTTAATTTTAATTTTAAACTCACTGACTTTGGTGTGTATCAAATGGATAATGAATAAACCAGCTATAACTTCTTCACTGACAATCACTCCATCCTGGACAGAACTGTCACTTGACAGGACAGTCCTTAAAGTCTGTTAAACCTAACACTGCCATAATTACCAGCATACTTACCTCTCCATTAAGCGTGCTCTTAGAAAAGTTAACTAATATTACTTGATGCCAAGTTTCTGAAACCCAAAAGGTGAATGTGGTACATGTTCTTTAGAACAGGTCACTCAATGGTATACAATATGGCATCTTCCCAACCACCACTAGGGGACTCACAGGCACTAGGTGAAAAGTAGCTTATCTGGGGTTTCAAATCCAGCCTTAGAGAAAAAGGACAAGGTTTGGAAAACCTAAAATACTTGATAAAATAAGAAATCCATGCACACTTTGTAGAAAGGAAGATGGACTGTTGCATTTTGGTAAGAGGGTTCCTATGTGATGACTAGGCAACACATTCTTTAGGCATTCAAAAATTATGGCAAAAAAAAAAATCAAATCCATCTCATGAAAAAAATCCCCAAATCTGCCATTCATTTTACTGCATGCCAATAGCCAACATAGCAGGGCTTAAGTACTAACCTCCTAAAGTAATTCCTATTTCCTACAACAGATGAGAGACAACACCTTACAAATGATACCACTATCAGACTTGTCCACATCTTAGAACTTTTTCTTTCAAGCTGTTAGGACTGGCCAGGTTAAAAAAAGCCTTTCTCAAGTAACTAGAAATGGCCTAAAATAAGCAGCATTACTGTGTCACTCTCAGAAAAGTGCATTTATTTTCAAATAATTTAACCCATAACTTGCTCTGCAATACCAACCAAACTAACCACAGACAGACAACAGTATTGAATAAGATACCAAATAAATAGTACAGTGGACTTGAACAGATCACACTATGATCCCTCTAAAGGGTAAAAAGGTCTACTGTCAGTGGGTCCTCACTCTGATCCAAGGTAAACCTTATAGCAATCTTAAAAGTACAACAAACATAAATGATTACAAAACAATCTAACTGAAAATTTAATTTCCATCTTCTTGTAAATGTGAACCCATCATTATCTCATATGAGTCTGCAACTATACAACTTCTCATACAAATTTACTGATATACACTAAAAAAATGAATTGACAGTCAAAGAATAAGTAAAAACCTAATGAATAAACTTTAACATTTCGATACCTCAGCAGGAATCTATCAGCAAAGATATCAATGCTTAAATCTGTGTTACCAACCTCTTATTTCAATAATAATGAATAGTACTGTAAACTTCTGCCAAGCACTCAGCTAAGCATATCAGTCCTAATGCAGCCCTCATAGGTTCATAGGTAGGTACTAGGCTATCGGCCCAAGGGCTACAGCAAGCCTAGCCAACAGTGTATTGGCTTTCGCCACCCATGTAATTTTTAAATTCCTGCCCCTTTATCGAGCAGTGCCCCAGACATAATCCCAGGGGTGAATTTCCTATCACCCGTCCACTTATCCGGGGTTTTCTTGAATAGTGCTAATGATGAGCTCTGCTTGATGTGGATGGGAATTTTGTTCCAGAGCATGTGAAGTCTCTGGGACAAGAATCTATCCCTCCAGCATGTCCTATTTATTGTTGTGGTGAGGTTTAGGTCCCTAGAGCGTGTAGTTTAGGGAGATTGGGATTTCTTGAAGTGGAGCATGCCCAACAATTCCAGGTTTGACATAGCTTTGTATGTCAGACAGAGGTCTCCTCGGGGTAAGCGGTATGCGACCGAGTAGAGTTGGAGTTTCTTGAGCTGATCGGCATAGGGCAATTGTTTGAGCCCAGCAATCCTCTTGGTGAGGTACATTTGGGGCCTTTCAAGTTGTTGTAGGTGTCTTGTGAGGTACATCCCAAATGGGGAATTGTATTCAATGAGGGGTCTGATAAGTGATGAGTAGATGGGAATGATGACGTCCTTATTTCTAGATGTGAACCCTTTTGTGATTAAGTGGGCCACGTAGAAAGATTTTCTGACCACTGTGGTAATGTAGTTATCAAAAGAGAGGTTACTATGCACTTGGGTCCCAAGGTCTCTTATCACACTTTCTGTGTTAAGTGAACTTCCCCCTATTTGGTAATACGCGGGTATCATGTTTTTACCAAAGGGGATAACAATGCACTTTTTGGCATTTAGTTTGAGGCCATGATTTTGACACCAGGTGTCTGTCTCGATGAGGCCCTTTTGCAGGATGTCAACGTCGGCAGGGGAATCGATAATGGCACCCAGTTTGCAGTAATCTGTGAACTTGGTTAGCCCTAGACCCTTGGTGTTTGCTTGCACTTCAGAGAAGTATATAGCGAACAGAAGGGGTCCCAAGACCGAATCCTGGGGTACTCCACTTGTCACTGGTTTGGAGTCGGATCTGGAGTCTGCAACTTTTACCATGTGGGTTCTGTCCATCAGCCAGTTGGCCACCCATCTCGTGACGTAAGGGTTTATGTTTAGGTTGATGAGTTTATCTATGATTCCTGTATGAGGGATAGTGTCAAAGGCTTTAGCGAGGTCCAGCTAAGCTGTGTGGACCACCTTGCCCTCGTCTATGACCTTAGCAACTGTCTCAAAGAAGTCTACCAGGTTTAGGAGACATGACCTACCTTTTATAAATCCGAATTGGGTAGAATCCAGAGTTTGGAGGTTACCAATGTTTTTGTTTATGAGTTCCATAACACTCCATGGTCTTGCAGACCAGGCTTGTCAGACTAATAGGTCTATAGTTCCTGGGGTCTGTGGTGGTTCCTCCTTTGTGGAGTGGGATGACTGTTGCTGTGCACCATTCTGTGGGCACATAGCCTGTGGTGAGGCTGTGACTGAACATGGATTTTAGGTGGGGGGGGGGGCTAGTTCATTTTGGAGTTTGTGTAAGACGCAGCCTGGGATGTTGTCCGGTCCCATGGATGCTGTGTTTTTGGCTTTAGAGATTGCCAATTTTACCTGTGTATTTGTGATTGCTGGGGCTCTACAACCATCTGGTATAGTTATAAGCCCTTTGGGGAGTGAGGGGGGAGTAAAGTTTGCACTGAACCTATTTGCCAATATGTTGGCAATATCAGTTGGCTCTGTATATTTTGTGCCGATTTGTTGTAGCTCGGTGCAGATCTGGGTGCTGCCATGGAGATTCTTGACATAGCTAAGGAATGCCTTTTGGTTGTCTTTGGAATCTGTGGCAATTTTTCTTTCAAAATTAGCTTTGGAGGATTTTAGGAGAGATCTTAGTTTCTTACTGAGGCCAGTCTGTGAGTTCCTCCATACCTGGGTTTTTACTCTCTTTTGCAACAGTTTTTTCCTTCTGTTGTAGAGTTTGTTAATGGCAGGGGACCACCAGATCGGCTTCCTTTTTTTGGAGGATAGCGTCTTGGTTTTATTGGGGATAGCACGATCCATGCACTCATGCAGGTGCTTGTAGAGTGCATTTGTGTAGGATTCAGCAGTCGTGACTGTAATAACTGTGTTATCCATCTGCAGCTGCGTCGCAAAGTTAGTCACCTCAGTTTTGAGTAGCATGAAGTTCGCTTTGGAAAAAAAATTTATGATGGTTTCCTTGTGTGGGGGGCGGGGGGGTTGGGATGTGAATATCTAGGATGATTAGTTTATGGTCTGATCTAACAAGCGAGGAGTTGATCTCGGGCGATGAGCATCAGCCACCCATGTTGGTAATGATCAGGTCCAGAATATTGTTGCCCCTGGTGGAGGTGTTGACCAGTTGATCCAGGGTGTTACAGTTTGTAAATTCCAACAATCGTTTAGCAAGGGGTTAGTACAAGAGTAGTTTTCCCAGTTTATGTTAGGGTACTTGAAATTGCCCATTATTATGGTATTTGGTTGGACCCTCATTTTTTCCAGTGTTCCCAGGAACGAGGAGTGAGCGTCCTGGGTCATGGTGGGGGATCTATAACAAGCCACAATTTGGAATGCATTTTTGCCCTGGGTTAGTTGCACTTGGATGATTTCAGAGGCATCGTGTTTTGCAACTAGCCTGGAGGTGTGGATGTCCTTGATGAATATGGACACACCTCCGCCCTTCGTGTTTCGGTCTGGGTTTTGTGACCGAAACTTGTGGTATGAATTATAGCCTGGTAGTGCTGGAGTGCTCTCGGGAGCCTTGAACCAGGTCTCAGTCACTGCACAGATATCGATGTTCTCCATTTTGAGGAGTGCCTCAAGTGAGTGCATTTTGAGGTTTAGACTCCTAGCATTGAGTAACATTGCCCTCAGTTTTTTGTTACCTGTAGTTCTTATGGTGGTGGGTTTGTTTTTTGAGCCTTGCCTAAAAAAGGCACTATAGGGGCGACAACAGCCTTGGCCAATATCCTGAATCTCAGGGGTGACAGGTGCAGGCCATCTCTGGCAAAGCATCGTGGCCTGTCAAGCATGTCATCCCAGGCAGACAGATACTGGATCCCCTTTGAATGAAACCAGAAGCTTAGCCAATTGTTGACGTTGATCATCTTATCCTTGTACTGTGGTATCATTTTTGGTGAAGGCAGGATGCTACTCAGGGCTAGGGTCAGACCTGCCTGGGCTACGAGATCGGAGACCTCTTCCATGTCTCTTTTCATGTAGTCCAGGGAGGTACTTCTCAGGTCATTTACACCAACATGGACTATGAGAGTCATATTTGTACTTGCCTTGTAGTGACCTGAGTGCATGTGTTATGTGGCAGATTCTGGTACCCGACAAGCAGCAGACAAGACAGTAACCTTCTCTTTGACCAGCCTGGTGAGTGGGACGTCGGTGTGCCTGACTATAGAGTCGCCTATCACTAGTGTGTTGGGTATGTTGTTTTACCTTATGGGTTGTGGTTGTGTGGCACATTGAGTTTGTGGGCTAGTGTTGTTTGGGGTGTGTTGGTGGGAGGAGGTTGCTTATGGAGGTCTATGCAGTTTTAAATTTTTAATCAGAGCCTCCGTATATGTCTTGGTGTTTTTATGTGTGGGTTTTGGAGGTCTTGGTTTAGTTGGTCTATGTGTAGTGAGTGGGGTGTTGCGAGTTGTTACCTTCTCCTCTTGACTGTCAGTTCCAGTCTTGGTTGGAGAGAGCTTTGCCTCTAGTTTGGCTGTATAAGTGCATCTCTCACAAGTGTTAGTGTTTGGTGGTAGGAGGAGAGGGTTGTCTGTGTACAATAGGCAGATGTAGCATTGCCTCAAGATGCCCAGGCTCATCAGGTAGGCTAGAGAGTACACCGGGAGCTGTCATCTCCTGCTGTAGCTGTAGCTTTATAGATCCATAAATATGAATCCGTTACAAATCCAATCATCGATCTGCACTTAATGTGCACCAACGTTTCCCAACTTTTTCAGAATGTATCCTCTCACTGCTGTACATCTTTAAAGATATCCTACTCTTGCACTTTATTTTCTAAGAATTAGCTCAATTTTATTTTCCAAGAAATAGCTCAACATTTGTAATGCAGTCACTCTCTCACTCTCCCTTTTCCTCTATGTTATACACATTAAAAACTTTTTTTCACTTCATATTCCTCTGGGGGTCATGGGGGCCAATCACGTGGCATTTTAACTGCTTTCCTCAGTAATACCTCTATCACAAGCTTTACAGAGGCACATTGCCAGAAATGTACACAGACCTCCCAAATGGAGGTTCAACACCTGCAAACAAACAGGAATACGATTCTTTCTATTGAAAGCACTACTGCTCTACACATGCCAGTAACCCTCCACTCCTACTTACAATTTCCTTATTTTGTCTCTCTAATTTTTGCTTACCTGTTAAGAACTACTCCAGATAGTGTCAGAACTACCAAAGATACTGTACAATTTCCAGTGCTGGCACGTCCCCAACTATGTACCATTCCCTAGATTTTTATTAAGCATATTACTTTCCAGGTCCACATACCAAATCTAAGCAGCCATACATTTTGGTCAGTCTTCCACTTTGGTCACATTCTGCATTGTTTTCCACCCAGTCCTGCACAGCCACCCTCCTTAAGACTGTCATGTTCTAAAATGCATATGTTTCCTTCTAGCTCATTTGAAGTAGCAGCTATGATGAAGTGAAGGAAATCTTTATTTCAGAACTGAACTCATTCTTCAAAATAAAACAGGTGCAATAAAGCTCTGTCTTGTTGTTAGCTTATATGCCTGCATGGCATCCTATGTTACTTTACAGTAACTTGGTTTTCAGAATCCATTTTTGTCAAGATAAGAGTGCTTTATCATACAGCAGACATATCCACATAGTTTGGCACTGTTTCAGTCTTGCAGACAGCTATTTATGATCTTCATTCTTTGCATTACATTCAATTATCTTGTACACCATTTATTCCATGGAAATTGGAACCACTAGGATTAATCTTGTATCCATTCTGAAACATAACAAATCTGTAGATCTTCTCAGCACTCTTTCTTGAACTGGTCTCTGGAAAACCCTGGTTCAAGAAAATGTTGATTTTTAACTAGGTAAGACCCACAAGGCACAAAAATAGTTTATTTTTGAGAAATAAAAATTAAATGCAGAGACATCAACAAAATACTCAAATGCCTACCATAATTCACAGAGGAAACATTCTTAACAACTGCTGAGTATGCAGTGCAGCCTGGAGCAAACATCAGGTCCGCAAAACGGTGCTTGTCAAAAACTCATAGCTTTAACACACTGTACTATACTGCACACTCACTGTCTAGTCTCTGTGGAATGGAAGTCAAAGTTGTAGACAGGTCAAATGGTACCTCGGACAGTCTCACAATCAGCACATCCCTCCCATCAGAGCTGCTTAAATTTATTTATTTATTTATTTACATTTGTTGACCGGGAAAGTCCGACTGGACGCAGGTCCGTTTTCAGCAGAGGCCTGGGGAGAAAAGCTCCATATTTAAATGTTACAGACATTATACAGTTTGAGAAACATAGCATTTAAAAAATTACAGAAATTATTACAGCTGTAGAGCATAATACAAGATTAAAACAGTGACAAATGTTGATACATAGTTATAGATGTAGAACTTAATTCATCAGTAGACAACTGAATCAATGTTGTTTGTGAGGTACGCAACAGACATTAATAATTGTTGCAATAAGAAGTTCTTATAGTATAGTAAGTAGCTAGGTTTATGGGCAACCAAGCTTGCTTTAATAAAGGTATTTAGTAGGGTGTAGAGAGAGGTAGTGGGCAGGTGGATTGGGTGATATTAGAGGGGGAGTTGCAAGGGCATATCCTGCAAGTTTTTAGGTGCGCTTTTAGTAGAGGCTTGAAGTGACTGAAAGATGATACTGAGGTAATTGAGAGTAGGAGGGAGTTCCATAATATGCTATAGCGCAAGAGAATAATGCTTCTCCAGCAGAGTTATTGGCTCTTGTGACCTGTAGGAGGTTTTTGTTGCTGGATCTTAGTGGTCTGCTGGTAAGGTAGGGTTGGAGTAGATTCTGGAGGGATGGGAATTTTAGTGGATGGTTTACTAGTTTGTGGGCGAGTGCAAGTTGGTACCATTGAAGGAGGTGAGGGAGCTGAATGACTTCCAACATAGCTTTCACTCCCAGTTGCCTAAGCGCCTTAGAACCTTACGGACTGATCACCTCACTTACAGTCCCAATTGTGTCCCTAATACCTTGTACTTAGTGCAGCTGCCCCCATTGTTTGGACATCCTTCAAAGATAATTTAAGGTCACTAGGTTGGCCTAACAGCAAGTGTGACTGCTTTAGGTCCTATGCATGGCAAGCCTTGATAAAACGTATACATTTCAGAGACACCAGTAACTATGGCATTGGTGCTGTATGTGGCACGCTGAAGTGATTTATTTTTCCACATCATTTACAGTTCCTAAAGACAATTTCTTTGTACTGCTAGGTCTTGCCAAGTAAGAGATAAGTGGCATGAACATTACTTATGCTATATACATTTTTAACAACTCTTAAAATGTAAATGTCCAGACTAATTTAGTTATGATAAAATGTTTTTGTATGCTACACCAACTGACATTTACTGTGTCTCTCCTTCCCGCTTCTGTGTCAGCCCTGTATTAACACACACATTCTATTAACCTATAAGTTTTAGTTACTTCTTGATCACTTTGTCTCTGTTAAGGACAGAGACTGTACCAAGTATAACACAGGGTGTCTTCATCTTTTTCTGCTGTTGGTAGAAAGGAACTGCATAAAGGTGTGGCAAACTAAAATAAATCTCAGTAGGCAGAGATTTTGGAGCACTGCTTTCATTTCTGGGCACAATTTGAATATGATTCTATTTTTATATTTAGGTCAAACTGATGTTTTTTACAATCACATGACCTTTGTAATTTGATACATTTTTGTCTACCCAGCTGTAACTATAAGGTCTGTGTCTAAGATGTGATATTATCTATAGCTAATAAACCTGCTTTACTGCAGATTTGCAAATGATGTCTTGTCACAGGCCAAGATTATTACTGCTACTGCCTAACTAAGGTAACAATGACAGGAGACTGCCTCCAGAGATGGACAGTCGGGCAACCCTTCAGGAGCACTGAAAGGGTCTGTCCGAGAAGGAATCCTGAGGCCCTTGATTCTGCAGACCCCCTCTGCCCCTGGAGTGGCATTTACCATTGTAACTGTTTCCCCCCTGCCTCTAGGGGTTACCATTGTAACTGTTTCCCCCCTGCCTCTAGGGGGGGGGGGTCTCCCTAAGATTCCTGAAAAGGACCTTGAGACTTCCTGAACCACAGCTTTTTTCCTCGACTCTGACTCCTAGAGAAGGATCTTTGTGGAGTAGAAAAATGGATTCTGATGGCAGATAAGGTCTTTCCATCTTTCGCTCTGTGAGAGTGTGTCAAAAACTGTGGGACCAAACAGATATGAACCATAAAAGGTTGCTATGACAAATGACACCGTAAAAGGTTCCGCAAAGTCACACAGCCACATCCAGGTATGGCTCCTCATGGCAATGCCAGAACCAGAGGCTCTAGAGGACCTTCTGCCACATGGGCAATCAGCCTCATGGACAAATTAGATATTGATTTGAAAATTGCAATTCCGGAGGAAAAAAGTCTTGCGTTCCTCTTCACACATGGACTCGGGGACTGGACTAGAGAATTCTTTGATTAAGTCCCTCTGTAGCCTTGTAAAGTGAGATAAACAGTGTATTGCTCATAAAGCAAACTTGAAGTGTAAACCCTCTTGCCAAACCTGTCCAAAGCTCTAGATTCCCCGTTAGGGGGATGAACAGTAGAGCTTTCCTGCGCTAGCTTCCTTTTGGTGGTTGCCGTAACAACCATAGCATCTACCAGGAATCCTTTGGTCCAGTACAATTTGTCTAGGGGGACACTTAGTATCTTATCATCCTGCTTAGGTATGGGCTCTACAATGTCCACATCTTTCCATGCCCTAGTGGAAACTAACTCAATAAGAGGATCCACTGGGGAGGGACATGCAGGATCTAGATAGGCTGGTGGCGAAGGCCTCCAAGAGCATTGACTCCTCTGGGTTAGGGTTTAGAGAAGACCATCCACCCTTTTCACCGAGGATCTCTAAGATTTCCGCAAAAGAGACAGTCATGTGGAGATCTAGGGGATCCTTCCTCTTCCTCAAAGTCAGTGTCTGTAGTGACAGATTCCTGCAGAGAATCTAGGTGTCTCCTTTTACACCTCTACTTCCAAGGGAACTCCTCAGTGGAATACTCCCACTATCAGATCCGACAGAGAGGTATCAGAAGAAAACTGGGGTTCCACAAAAAAGAAGAGGTAGGGGGCTTTGCAGCATCTGCTGTCCCAGTGGAAGGCGTGAGGCCTCAATCACAGATTCCATTGGGGTGGGGATCGAGATCTGACAGTGGGAGAACGGGAATCCCCTATGGTGGGACAGAACCCTCTCCACCACCTCAAAGGCAGATGGACTACACAGATCCAAGAGCCATCCCTCCCAAACTGACGCCATTGAAGCAGACCTCTGCAGCCCCTCCCCCCAGTCCTCTTTTCTGAAGGGGGAGTCAGCAGCAAGCTATCAAATGCTGAAGCCCCAAGGGGAAGCAACAGCTCAGAGAAACTCGGAGTCAAAGTCAATCTCCTGGACCCGAAAGTCCAAGCTTTGGCTCCAAGATGCACTAAGCCCCAAATCTGTCTGAGCCGAGAGCATCAGGAAAACAGTCAGGCTTGAAGTGGTAATTACTACTATCGGATCAGACTTCTTGAGTCTTGGGGCCATTGGATCCGACAACTCTGAAGCAGTAAGTCTGATCAGAGAAGGAGCCATGGGACGAAAAGGGGAATGTCTGCTCATGGATCTGGAAGGGGACGGAGCCAGCAGAACCCCCATCTGAATCTGTGCCTTGTGAAATTGTCTCATCAATTTTGCCACCTCACTCTCAGACAAGCTACGGGTAGACCTGAAGGAGGAGGATGTCATAGGTGCCCTGGACACTGGCTTGGGGGGCCTCTTTGAAAGAAGAGCTCTGCATCGAAACAGATGGCTATGAGGAGACAGGAGGAGCACGAAAAGATGAAGGAAAAGAAACCACAATTATCGGAGTCGATGGCCTTGGAGCTGAAGGTTTTGGCACCTTTTAGGCAGCTCTGATGAGGATTGCTCAGAGGAATACTTCCTGTGTTGCCTGGCCTCTTTGTGGTTTCTAACAGGGGTTTGAGTCCCTGAAGTGGAAGGTGTTGATGGAGTGGAAGGTAGAAGCAAACCCTTCAAGACCAACTTGTTCCGACGGTCCACCAGTACTCTTTGATTAAACCCCCCACAGATTTCACAAGAGTTGTCTAGGTGCACTGGGCCTAGACAGTAAATAAACTCCCTGTGGGCATCAGATAAGGGAAACGTGTGCCCACAGGAAGTGCATTTTTTAATCCCAAAAGTTTCAGGCCTCTCAGTCATGAGAAACCAATCAGGAGAGAGAGAGAGAGACTAAACCTGATGGAAGAAGACTGCAGGAACTAACTTACAAAATTGAAAACTATCAAAAATGTACTCTCTCTCTCTCTCTCTCTATATATATATATATATATATATATAGAGAGAGAGAGAGAGAGATCTAGGACTAATGCTCGACGATACATTTCCACGAATCACAAATGGCCAAGCACAATTTCACGAAAGTGCTTTCTCGCCAAAAAAAAAAACACTTTTTGAAACTGTGCTAAAAAAAAAAAAGAAGAGGAAATGTCTGTTGCTGACATCGTGGCACAGTGGGGATAAGGGAATATTCCCTTTTCCACACTGTAGTCCGATCTCGGAGTGAGAATATAAAAGTAGGGGGGTGCAGGGGGCTTGCCCATCTGTGTAAACATGACTACTGTGTTTTTTTTTTTATGTTGTTTGGTGAGTTTTTTTTTTACTTGAGTTTCGCAAAAGTGCTTTTTCTGTGAAAAAGCACTTTCATGAAACTGTACTCGGCCATTTCTAATTTGTGAAAACGTGTCGTTGAGCATTGGTCCTAGATCCATATATATATATATATATATATATATATATATATATATATATATATATATATATGGTTCCACTTCTAACCATCAAAATTTCAAAACATCGAAACTCTGATCGAGACCAGAACATCGAATTCTGAAACATCGAAGGTTGCAAGTGTAACCAAAAAAAAAGAAAAAGAAATTTTAACAACTGTGTGCAGGGCGGCTTCGGCCCCCTGCACCCCCCACACACCCCCTACTTTAATATTCCAACTCTGAGACTGCACTACAGTGGAGTAAAGAGAAATCTCCCATTTAGCGCTATATGCAGAAGCACTAAATGGGAGATTTTCCGTACCCTATCTGTAGTGCAATCACACAGATGGCACATAGACACACACAGTATGCAGGGCACCTTAGTGCCCTGCAAAAACAAAAACATTCTCCTGCCTACACTTACCTTTTTCTTCCCCTTCAAACCTTCAACATTTTCAAACTCGATGTTCTGGTCTCGATGATCTGAACTTCGATGTTTTAAACGTTCGATGGTTTGAAGGGGAACGATATATATATATATACATATATATATATATATATATATATATGTATATATATATATATATATATATATATATATGTATATATGTATACATACATACATATATATATATATATATATATATGTATACATACATATATATATATATATATATATATATATATATATATATATATATATATATATCTCACACACACACACACACACCCATATATATACTGGAATAAAAGGTGAAAGAGGACAGGAAGGAAGAGTGAACAAGGACAAAAAAAATGGCTGACAGCCAACTTGCGCACTCTTAAGCCAAAAAATGACAGGAGCAATGAAATCTCAGTGCTTCTCAGGCAGGTAGCAAACGATACCTGAAGTAATCTGGGGAAATGAGGCATTATGGGATGGACAGGAGGAGCCTGAGCTTCGAATCTTAAGCTTGGAAAAAGGCAGAGCTGGATTCGAAACCCCACAGGTTCAAGAAGAAAGAAAATGACATCAGATATAATGTTTTTCACAATCACAAGACCTTTTATATTTATAATTTGATGCATTTCTGTCTACCCAGTTATAACTATAAGGCCTGTATCTAAGATGGGATATATCTATAGCTAATAAACTTGTTTTACTGCATTTTTCTGAATTATGTCTTGTCGCACGCCAAGGATTTTACTGCAACTGCCTAAAGTACAGTTGTGTACACTTACCATAAATGTAGATGTTCGAGTGTATTCACTGTTGCAATCACCACTTGTGGGTTATCCTTGCTGTGGTAGCCCTCGGCCGGCTGGAATACCAGAGTCAATTTCTTTTGCATCGGCTGCAGTTGCCTGTAGTCTGACGTCAGGTCATCAGTGCTATAAAGCAAGGCAGCCGACATCATCAGTTTTTCCTTGCCCTAACCCGTCAGAAGCACACGGAAATAAGGTAAAGTGGTCTTGGAGGCTAAAAGCCACCGTGGGAAGCTTATGTCCCCCTAGGGAAAGAGGATATAAGGGGGGATGGAGGGAGGAAAACTAGGACTCCAACAGTGATTACACTCAAACATCTACATTTATGATAAGTGTACACAACCGTATTGTGTTCTTCGTGTTTCACTGCTGCAGTCATCACTGTGAAAGGATTCTCAAAGCTGAGGAGAGGGGTGGAAGGATAGGTTAGAGGCCTAGGCATGGGTCATCAAGCCCTGCAGAACTGCAGAGGCAAACCCTGCCCTAGACTTAGAAAAAAAGGGAGGTAGGTGGCAATGCTTTGTAAAGGTATTCACAGAGGTCCAGGTGGCAAGATGTCCCTGGTGGGGACTCCTCTGAGAAAGGCTGTAGAAGTGGAGGATGTCCTAGTGGAATGGGAACAAATACACTTGGGGGGGTTCCCATGTAGTCTGTAGCAGAAATGGATACAGTGTGATATCCATTTGGAAATGGTTTGCTTGGAAATGGGCTTCCCCTCTGCCCCTGGGGCAAAGCTGACAAGCAGCTGTCTGTTTTTCTGAAGGGTTTAGTACGGTCCAGATAGTATCCGAGTTATCTATGTACGTCTAGCAAGTGCAGAATTCTTTCCCCCTTGTTTGGAGGGTTGGGAAAGAAGGTGGGTAGGTGTATGGCCTGGTTGAGGGTCACATCAGATACCACCTTGGGCATAAAGGAGGGGTTAGTCCTCAGGAAGACCCTGTCTGTATGGAAAATGATGAAGGGCTCAATAGCCATGAGTGCCTGAAGTTTTGAAACCCTTCTGGCTGAAGTGATACCTAATAGGAAGGCAGTCTTCCAGGAGAGGTATTTCAATTCTGTTGAAGCAGCAGGTTCGAAAGGAAGTAAGGTTAGTTTTTCTAAAACATAATTCAGGTCTCAGGCTGGCGTGGCAGGCCTTCTGGTAGGTCTGATATTAGAAGCCCCTCTGAGGAACTGTTTAATCAAAGCACGAGAGAAGAGGGGTAGGTCTGAATCGTAATGGGTTGAAATGGCTGAGGAATGGATTCTAACAGAAGAGAAGGAGAGGCCACTTTTGAGTAACTTGACTAGGTAATCCAAGATAAGAGGGATGGAAGGATGTTAGGTACAGGCCCTTCTGGACTGGCTCCAGGAGCAGAATTTTTTCCATTTCCCTGCGTAAGATTTTCTGGTGCTGGGCCTTCTGGCCTCTGTGATAATGTCAAGGACCTGCTTGCTTAACAGGGACTTATTAGCTTTTAAAAGTATAAGCCATGCTGAAAGATTGACAGTGCAAGTCTGGGTGCAGTATCTCCCCCACCTGGGTCAAGAGGTCTGAGATCAGAGGAAGCTGCTTGGGGAACTGTAAAGTCAGGCTGCACAGTAAGGGGTACCAATGCTGTCTGGGCCAATCTGGAGCAATGAAGATGGCCTTTGGTTTATCCTCCCTTATTTTGATCAGTACCTTGGGAATAAGAGGCAGAGGAGGGAACGCGTACACAAAGAGGGAGTTCCAGGGGAAGGTCAAGGCATTCACCTTCCACGCTAGGAGGTGATACTCCCAGGAACAGAACGTTTGCAGCTGGTGGTTGAGTTGCGAAGCAAAGAGATCCACCTCCGGACTCCCCCACTCCTGAGTGATTTGCAGAAAAATTTCCCTTTGGAGCTGCCATTTGTGGGGTCCAGTAATTTTCTGCTTAGCTGGTCTTCCAGGTTGTTGACCCCTGGTAGGTATTGGGAAATTAAGTGTAGATCCATGGAGGCGGCTGTCAGCCAGAGGTTCACGGCTAGCCTGCATGGAGGGTAAGATTGGGCCCCCCCCCCGTTTGTTGATATATCACATCACTGTGGTGTTGTCTGTTTTTATAAAAAACACCCGTGGCCTGAGGTGGCGTTTGAAGGATGTCAGAGCCTTTTGTCCTGCCATCATTTCTTTCTGATTGATGTGTAAGGAAAGGTGCTGGGCATCCCAAAGACCTTCGGTGCACCTGCCTACTAGGTAAGCGCCCCAAGCAATGTCTGAGGCATCGGTGGTGATGGCCTGACCAGTAGGGTGGAGGGTGAAGGAAGACCCTTGTTCTTGGCACAGGCCTCTGTCCACCAGCGAAACTCAGCCCTTATACATGGGATCAGAAGGAGAGAGGTCTCTAGAGATTGAAGGTGCTGACACCGAAGATTCTTTAGATACCACTGAAGTTTCCTCATGTGAAGCCTGGCCAAAGGGATTAGAAGGATGCAAGATGCCATGTACCCCAGGGCTTACAGGAACCTCCTCGCAGTGGGGTGACTTCTGGAAGCCAGCTGGGAAAGTAGAGAGGTAGGAAGCTCTGCTTTTCTGGGGATAGGAAGGCCATTTGGGATGCTGTGTCTAGCAGAGCTCCAAAGAAAATGATCTTCCAGGTGGGAGTTTGCTTTGATTTCTTCTCGTTGATGGTGAACCCTAGGGAAGTTAGGAGGGGTTTAACAAAGAGAAGGTCCTGTACCAGCTTTTCTTTGCACTCTGCCTGAATGAAGCAGTCGTTCGGATAAGGGTAAATCTGTATATTTCTCTGTCTGCAAAATGCTATTGCCGGGGCTAAGCATTTGGTTTATACTCTGGGTGCAATAGACAAGCCAAAGGGCAGCACAGAGAACTGAAAGTGTTGTGATCCTGCTCTGAAGCACAGGAATTTCCTGCAGGATTCCCTTATGGGCATGTGAAGGTAGGCATCTTTTAGGTCTAGGATCACTAGCTAGGCATATTTTGTCGGCATAAGCAGCAGCTGCTGCAAAGTTAGCATTTTGAACATGGGGACCACCAGGGAGGTGTTTAGAATGGATAGATCCAGGATGAGGTGCCAAGTGCCCTCTTTTCTGGGAACAAGGAATAGTCTGGAATAAAAGCCTTTGCCTGTTTGTTCTGAGGGGACAGGTTCTACTGCCTCCTGGGATATGAGAGTTAGGACCTGTTTCAGTGCCTCTGCCCACTGATTTGGAGGTAAGTCTGGGTACCCTCTTGGAATTGGGAGTTCGCTGAAGGAGAATTTGTATCCCTGAAAAATGATCTTTAAGACCCATTGGTCCTTTGTTACAGAAAGACAATTTTCTTTGAAGATGGAGAGCCTTTCTCCTCGGTTTTGGTGAGTGAAGGGAGGGCAGAGGGGGGGGGGTCACTGGGAGTTTTTGCCATAGAAGAGTGGCTTAGAACTCTCTGCCTTTGGGGCAGAAGTGGTCCACTGTTTGCTTGTCTGCCAGCCCTGGGATAGGGGCCTGGATGGACTGTCCCTGTGGGGCTTACCTTGGCCCTGTCTGCTAGGTGCAGGGAAGGACCAGTGCTTAGAGGGAAAGTTCCTGCTGAACCTGGGAGGTTGAACCTAAAAGAAATCTTTTACTGATTTGCATAGATTTTGCTTTATCTTCCATCTTTTTAAGCACCTCTTCTGCTTTTACTCCAAACAAGCAGTCCTTATCCAGGGGTGCATTAATAAGTTTAGACTTGACCTGATCAGGGAGAGGTTGTTCCTTTAGCCACGCATGTCTCCTAATGACAGATCCTGACACTGCTGCCCTGCTAGAGGCTTCTAGGGCATCACATCCACAGTGTAATGAGTGTTTGGCCAGTTGACAAGCAGAGTGCAGTAAATCTGCTAACTCTTTTGAATTGACACAGTCAGGAAAGGTAGAAATCTTTTGTTTTAATAGTTCCAAAGTGTGTTGATATTTTAACATATGGAACTGACAGTTGAGTGCTCTGATAGCTAGGGTTGCAGAGGTGTATACTTTGTTACCCCATCTGTCCAGAGCTCTGGAATCCTTGTCAGAATGAGTAGGATTATTGGCAGAACTAGTCTTAGCTCCTTTATGTCCCTGTGTAATGACCTCTGGGTCTGCAGCAGGATTTTTGTACAGGTATTTGCGATAATCTGTACTCTGTAATACCTTGTCAGGTTTACTGGGAGCAAGTGAGAGGGCATCAGGGGCTAGGTTGGATTCATGAAAAACATCATCCACCACTTCTAAAATGGGGGGGATGGCCAGGGGTCTGTGCTGCGGCAGGTCCAGAAACTCTCTAAGTCTTTTCTTAGACTGGGGGAAGTCCTGAAATTCCCATTGGAAATGTTCCCTGAAGGTGTGAAGGTTTTCCCCAAAGGAAAGGTCCTCTGGAGGGGAGGCAGAAGGGATGGATTCCTCAGCATCTGAATCCTCATAAGCAGTCAGAGGTTGCTGTTCCTCTTCAAAATCTGAATAGTCAGATTCCTCAGAATCCTGTTCTGTCATAATTTCTGGAGAAGGGTGCCTTTTCCTTTTAGAAGTTGTGGCTTGACTACCCCAGATGAGGGAGATGAGATCCTCCGCCATTTTAAACATTTGTGCTTGGGGTGATGGAGCAGGAGCAAGATGGTGACCAGAAGCAGATTTTCTAGGAATGGCCTGGCTTCTAGAACTGAGGGAATCCGACGATCTGAAAGAAATGGTAGTTGGATGAGAAGACGTAATTTTTTTGTCTAAATTTGGTAGTGTGAAAGGCCTCCTCGGAAGCTGGTGCCTGCGTTGCGGCTCTGGACCCAATCATAGCAGAGACAGCCAAAGGCTCAGAAGACGAATAAGATTTCTGCGGCATACTGGACTCCGAAAGGGTCTCGGTAGAGGCCTGCGTAGATATCAAATCGGGCATCAGGGGCTGTGAAAGCGCCTGACTGAATTCCGGAGAACTGACTACCTGCTTAGCGGGTAGAGTTGTTGGAAGGCTTAGCCTTGTGTTGTCTGTCTCTATCTTTATCTCTGTTTTTTTCTGAATGTCCATGGATTGCTGGCTGATGGACACCATATCGGAATGCAAAGATGAAACACGAAAATAACTGTCTACAATAAGAACTGTATGGCGAATGGATCTCGTATTGAAGTGGGCACAGAACCGGCAACGGGGGACGTCGTGGTCTGGGCCTAAACAAGTGAGGCAGTAAGAATGGAAGTCTCAGTGTGGAATCTGCTTTGCACAGGCGAGACAATTGTTAACTTTTTTGGACATTGGTTAGTGCAAGAGAAAAGGGTCCCCAACGGGGTACTTAGCTTTCGACATTTTCAGCTGAAATTCAAACTCTGGTAGCAACCGACCAGCACTCATGCGAACTGCTTCTGCTACGGGCTCCACAGCAAGAAAGACTGATGTAATGACATCGGCTGCCTTGCTATATAGCACTGACGACCTGATATCTGACTACAGGCGACTACAGTCGATGCAAAAAAAATTGACTCTGGTATTCGGGCCGGCCGAGGGCTACCACAGCAGGGATAACCAACAGGTGATGACTGCAACAGTGAAACACGAAGAACATCTAGGGTTACAGTGGCAGAAGAGTCTTGTCTCTTGTTATATAAATCCTGATAGAGCAGGTTACCACTGCCTCAAAACTGGCTTAACAGGATATTCTGTTTCGGGACTTAAATCCTGGGTGTGAATATGTTGCCATGCTTTCTAGACAAGTCTTTCTTTTAGTCATTTTGTGTTACCATGTATTTGATGAATTAAGTCTTAGCAAAATTGTGCACTTTCTAGTTAGTTAAAAACCTGATGATGTGCAGTTTTACAGAAAAGTTCAGGAGCACAACTCATACTGGAAACATGCTTTTATAGCACATTTATCATGCTTAAAAAATGTACAGCAGAGCAGATTACAGGAAAATTAATGGAATTATAAACAGAGATGTTTAAATTTAACATTAAAATTACTGTTGCTACTGATGTAGGCAAAGAAAAAACGTCGCTGGGAACTGCTGCTGTACAAACAAGTATAAAATATTTATTAAAACACAGAAGATATCAGAGTTAGCGCTTTCGGGCCAAAACCCTTCATCAGACAAAGTACTCAAACAAACAGTACATTTTTAAATTATACAACTACCAATCAGTATTCAGTAAAAAGCCCGCCTATTTTTAAGAGTTGGGATCAGGGGTACCATATCATTGAGCCCTGGGTTGATGTGAGCTGTTAAATCTAGAATCCATCTTGATTCAATAGCTTCTGTTTTTAACTTGATATCACCACCTCTCCTATTAAGAAACACATTAGCAATCACCCTGAACCTAAAATGATGTGTGGGGTTGTCCTTAACATGGTTATATAAGGCATTATGCTCATCACAATTCCTGATGGACGAAAGATGTTGCAAAATCCTAACCTTGAGCATATTGTTGGTTTTACCAACATAGTATCCTGAACATGATGTACAATTAGCCAGATACACCACATTGGTGGTCCTACAAGTGGCTCTCCCCTTAAAAGAAAAACTCTTTCCTGTGGAGGGAGGTATAAAAACTGTCTCCCTGTTGATGTAACTACAGGCCTTACAACTCCCACAGGGAACAGTACCCATGGACCTAGGTAGGCACGTGACATCATTATTACCTCTGTCGTGACAAAGTATATCTTTTAGGTTCTTGTTCCTCTTGTAACAAAACTGTGGAACATCCCCTACTATGTCCTTCAAGTTACTGTCACTCGTGATGATGTTCCAATTCCTCTTAATGATGTCACATACCCCTCTGACATTACTACCATAGGTTAGCATCACTCTGGGTTTAGTAATGCCTACTGATGTAGGCAGCTAATTTATTAGGTTTTTACTGTCCATTTGACCATTACTGTGAAGACAATGCATGTTAACAAACTGTAATACCTGAAGGTGGCAAGGTAAGGTTGCTACATTACAAAAAGGAAAAAGAAAAACAGTGGGAAATAGCTATACAGAATAGATGGGTACAGTGGAATTGCGAACAAGTAATCAGATGCATCAGTAGAAGCTACAGTATGCAAATCAGGGTCAAATAGATCCAAGGCTGGACTGTCAATCAGCCACTGTTTCACTGACATAAAACTGCGCTGAGCTTCCTCGGACCAGGAAAATGGCATATCTTGGTGGAGGTAGGCACATAGGGGTTCTACAATGGTGGCAAAGTGTGGAATAAACTTATTATACCAAGATACAAGTCCAAGGAAGGAACATAACTTGGAAACATTGGTGGGAGCTAGGGCACGGAGAAGAGCTTCAAGATACTCTTGATCAGGCTATATCCCTTTCGCTGTAACAGCATGGCCCAGAAAACGCAAACTGGCCTGATTGAAATGACATTTGGATTCATTTAGCTGTAATCCTGCATCTTTTATGCATTTAAGAAGTGCTTGAAGTGTCCGAACATGGTCAGCCAGTGTGCTTCCCCACAAAATTATATCATCTAGGTAGTTTGCAACATTTGGCAACCCCTGCAAAATTGTAGCAAGCATCTTTGGAAAAGCAGATGGAGCAGATGCTAACCCGTATGGAACCTGGCAAAACTGGAACAAGTAATAAAGGAAGTCAAGTCACGGCGGTCTTCATGAAGCAAAAACTGAAAGTATGCACTTTTTAAATCAATGGTAGAGAACACTGTTGCGCCTTTCAGCAAGGACAGCATTTCATCAATGTGAGGAAGAAGAAAACTGTCCACAATGATAACTTTATTAGGTTCAATCAAATCAACGCATAGGCGAATACCACCAGTCCTTTTTTTGAACCACCACAATAGGCGAGACCTAGGGAGAAGCATCAATTCTTTCAATAATCCCTGCTTAAAGAAGACGACTGAGCTCTGCACTTACATCCTGCCAAACTGACAGAGGTAAGTGATGTAATTTTTGTCATACTGGAGTAACAGAATCTAATATTTTAACTTTGTGTATGAAACCTTTACCACAACCCAGGGTGAGTGGAGGTAATGGAGCTGTAGAAAGACACATGACAGGAACCAAGCTCGTGGAAGCACATGGTAAGACATTGCTGCTGTTAAAGCCCAACCGTAGACCCTTTGTTAAATCCATACCCAACAAAGCAGTTCCAGACACAACAATGAAAACAGATGCAGAGCATGTAACATCATCTTTGGACACAGTAACTGGTAAGCAGCCAAGTACAGGAAGCAGACCACAGGAACACGTCACTAACTTAACTGAAGGTGGCAATAAAGGTTCCCCTTGAAAGTGTGCATCACATATACATTTAGGCAAAATGGATACTGATGAGCCAGAATCCACAATGAGATCCACAAGTGCAGTAGCAGTTGAAGTTTTCATTGTGACACTGCAACGGATTCTCTCAGATGATGCAGTCACTTAAGTAAAGGAGCTGAAGCTCAGGTATGGCAACTGCTTACACAGAGGACGTAGGCAAAGAATGGCAAACACGTGCAAAATGACCAGTCTTTTGGCAGTTGTTACATTTAACAGAAGCAGCAGGACATTGTTTATCATTGGCAAGATGCTTATCCGATCCACAACAATAACAAGCACAAAAAGAGGCTGCAGAAGGCATAGCAGCTGTAGGGTGTGAAACAGGCGGGAGCTTAGAAGAAGGCCTATGGCAGTGACGACCAGCAGCAGACACAGGTTGGGTATGTAAAGTTTGTACCGGGACTGGTCTATCACCCAAAATAAACTTTGCCTGCTCACCTGCAGCTTCAATTTGTGTAGCAATTGTAATAGCTTTATCCAAAGTCAAGTCGGGTTATAAACAATCATTCACATATACGATGACTAGACACATGATCCACCAACTGATCATGTAATATTTCATCCAGTTTAGTATCAATCTCACACTTAACTGCTAAGTCTTGTAATACGGCCACATACTGAGGAATAGTTTCATGGGCAGCCTGTGCACGTTTTCTAAAACCATGCCGCTCAGCAACAACATTTCTCAGTGTAGTAAAATGAGCTCATAAAGCCCTAAAAGCATCCTCCATTAACATACCTTGGTTTGGAAGTGTGTAAAACAGTCTCTGACCTTCTGTTCCCAGACAATGAAGGAGAAGTGCCTTTTTGCGTGCTTCCAGCCATTCATCTCCTGATGCACCAACAGCCAGCATGTAGTTATTAAACATTTTCAGCCACATATCAAATGGTATAGCAGGTTCACAAGGGCGTGGCAAAAATGGTGGAAGAAAAGGAGTAGCAGTAGCAACAGACATTGCAAACAAGCAGAAGAAAAGTAAGTACCTCGTTGCCAAATTAAGTTGCCAGATGATCAATATAGACAGACTCCAAGTTCAGTATTAAAGATTTTAATCCAACCATTCAAAGCTACAACAGGAACAGACCAACAGGGTCTATGTCATAACAACAAAAATGCAAACTCTTGAACGTTCACATGAGCGAATAATCAGAAACTCGACACCCCAGGCTAAATATATAATTCTACTCCAAGATCGCACTACAGTGCGGAAAGGGCAAATATTCCGATCTTCACTGTACTGCGATCCCAAAATATCAAAATCGATTTCCTGCTTTTTCGCTCACGTGAGCAGTCGACATTTTGCGATTTCATCATTCTGAAGTAGACCCGACCAACATGAGTGCAACAGGAACAGAAACATCCAGTCCTTCTCACATCCACAAACTGAAACCCAAAGGAAAGGGGTACAGCCAGCTTAGGTTAAAACCTTAAAATACTATTCTGTTCATGCTCATCCACACAAGGGAATATACTCAGAGTCACCAGGGAGGGGTGGTGATAGCAAAGAATGCAGACACAAATAAATTATGTTTACCTGTAATTAGTGACAGATACTTCAAAAACCATCCACATCAGTTCTTCATCAGATAAAGTGTTACTAGAATCCCAAACTTGCGTCCATAACAGTTCATCTAAACTATTTTTTAGGGGTCTCAGCTTCTTGAAACAGACTCACAGAAATGTCCAGCTTAAATGTACTGCCCAATTTAACACAGCAACCACACTAGGTAGATCCTCAGGTTTTCAACCACTCTGTGACAAAGCTGGAAATCTACCTCTATTAAACACCCTTACAATAAAAACGTCCCTACTGCATCCATCAAAAACTACTCCTTAAATTGAAGTCATCTGCTCTAGCAGAGGATAGCCTGTGAGCACAGTTCAAAGTAGCAGCTGAGGCCTTATAATCTATCAATATATTGTAATGCTGGCAAATAAGTCACAGCTATTTTTTTGTTTTAACCTCTCCAAGGCATTTAAAACTGTTCCACACCCAACAATGATGCAAACCCTAGAAGAACTTAACTTATCTCTCAACATTATCATGGTTCAAGAGCTATTTGATGACCCACCACTGGACCAGTAATCAAGGAGCCTCAGTCTTCACCACTGGCACCTGTGGGGGACGTTCACTGGGAGGATAACAGGTATATACACACAGTAGATGCAGATGTCTGCATCAAGAGCAATTTAACTTCAGAGCACACAGAGGGCACAGTCAGTCTGGGGCTGGTTTCTCCCTCTTTCACCAGATCCCAATAAGACTCCCCATTGACACAGCTATAGAGTTGAGATCTCAGCTGAGTGTCCAAGCCAAGGCCTCCAGCACCCTCTCTGTCCAACCAGTGCTTCATGTCCCTGCTCAAGTAGCTGACATACACTCTTTGACATTTGATTTACACACAAACACACACACACACACACACCTGGAAAAGGCTGGCACAGATTTACTAACTATGCCCCATTCTGCCCAGACTATAAGGTAGTTATGACTGCCGCCAGCAGCTACCTTAAGGCTCTTCCATGGGTACCTAATATACTGAGTGATATTAATACAAATAGTAGTTTGACAAAGAGCAAGGCTATTAGGAGTGGTCCACACAGTGTCACCAAATAAATATGCAAATACTCTCAAAACTTAAATATCTCTACAAAGATCAGCCACAATGAAAGGTTTAAATATATTTAATAATAAATAATAAAAGAACAAGAACATACTAAGTATACATTCACAGTGGCATCAGAATTCAACTCAAAGGAAATATTTAAAATAACACTGAAGGACAGGTTCAGACAAATAAAGAAAAACAATATCTAAACTAAAAAGCACACAACTTCCAAACAGAAAAAATGCAGTTATAGGCGCTGTTCTCCAGTAACAATAAAGGTTTTCCTCTTAATATAACGTGGCAACTCAGTTTCGATAAATTCAATGTCCAAGTCCAACAGACCACTAGGTAAAACGTTTCAAGACACCAATTTATTTGACAAAAAAAAAACAGATTAAGCGCTTTCATCTCCCATATGGAGACTTCATCAAAATCTGTTACACATACAAATCTTCAGTTTAAATGCATCTAAGTAAAACACACTTAATTAATCTTGACTTCTAATAGGCTGGCCATTAATTGACACTAATTAACATTGAGGTAATGCTGAACCAAACCTTTGATAATTTACACTTGAATATAATACAAAGTTGTAGAGGTTCATAAGAATTCATGATCTTAACATTTCATAATTTTGTTTACAACTTATATAAATGTTGTAAAAAGTAAAATCATCAAAGAAATTGTGACAGGAAATACTCATTTCTTATTAATACATTAATTTGGTGTATAACTACCAATAAATATATAAAAAATATATAAAATGTGTATAAAATATATATATATAGTATAAAAATATTGTATGTTAAAACCACATTTATTCTTGTACCTTTAATAGTGTTAAACAACTATATTTTAAGGTACACCCTTAATAAAATACAATATATTATATGTACATGCTCCATGAGGACTCAATCTGAATATTTTATTTATTTATTTATTTATTTACATAAGTTACAACAGTTAACCATCTATCGATGTCTCTCTGGGTCATCAGCGAGAATCTTAAGGGCTGGGTTGATGGATATGTGGTCATTCAATCCATAATTTCCACATGCATCCAACCTTAACTGCCAAACCATCTCCCTAAATTCCAGTTTGGTTTCCCAATCCCCCCCTCTCTCTTGCTTCACCACCTCTTCCAATATCCAAAATTTAAAATCTGCATCTCTACATATCCGGGTATGTCTAAATAAGGCATTGTTGTCATTCATTGTGATAATATCTCTATTGTGTTCATATATACGTGCCCTTAAATTACGTTCAGTTTTCCCTATGTAGTATTTCAGACATTTCTTACAGTAACACAGATATACCACCCCTTTTGTGTAACAACTGTAGTATTTACTACCTATCAATTTCAAATTTATATTTGGTAGTTCCAATTCTTTAGTATCTGCCATAAAAACACATTGTGCACACCTACCACATCTAAAAGTACCATATTTACTACTTGCTCCACTTGAAATGTTTTTCTTTTTCTCAAATATATTTTTCAAATTTCTGTTCTTCCTAAAAGCATATCTAAGTGGTAATTGGAAAACATCTGTCTTATTAGGCATTTTACTAAACATTCCCCATGCATCGTTGATGCATTTTTTAATCCATCTGACACCATTAAAGTGTGTCAAAACCAAAAAAGGAAGTTTCTCTTCCTCATCTTTTCTGGTGCTAAACGTATTTTCTACCCCAATAATACCTGTATTTGTTAGTAGGGGTTTGTATAGTGTATCCAATCTATCTATTACAACCTTTTTGTTAGATTCAATCATGTGGTCAGGATATCCCCTTTCCTTGAACATATTGTGTAGTATTTCCATTTCTTCCATCAGTTCTGTTTTGTCAGAAGTCATTCTAGCTACTCTAATCATTTGTCCTTTTATTATATTCATTTTTGAGTGATAGGGATGGTCACTCTTAAAGTGTAAAAAAGAATTCGAGTAACATTCCTTCCAAAAAATTCTGGATTTGAATTTTTTGTTTATTCTATCTTTTGTCAATTTAACATCCAAATAATGTATTTCTTCTGAGTCTGAATCATAAGTAAACTCGAGAAATTCCGTACTCTGATTAATGTGTGTAATAAATTTATTAATTTCATCTTCGGGTCCGTCCCACAAAATAAATATATCATCCAAGATTCTATAATAGCCTACAATATGTTTGTAAAAAGTAGAACTAAAAACAAAATGTTTTTCCCAGAATAACATTATAATGTTTGCGTAAATGGGGGCACAGGCAGATCCCATGGCAACCCCATCTGTTTGGTGGTATAAATCTCCTTGAAAATAAATGTAGTTATACTTCAAAACAAGTTCCATATTTTCCATAACTAGCTTAAAATCATCAGGTGTAAGAATTTTCATCTCCACTATCATATTTTCAAACCATTCCAACCCAATTTGGTGTGGAATGACCGAAAATAAATCTCTCACATCAATTGTCAAAAAAAAAATACCATCCCTGTACTGGGTGCCACCTATGATGAAAGCGTTTAATCTGGCTTTTTTTGTCAAATAAATTGGTGTCCTGAAACGTTTTACCTAGTGGTCTGTTGGACTTGGACTTTGAATTTATCGAAACTGAGTTGCCACGTTATATTAAGAGGAAAACCTTTATTGTTACTGGAGAACAGCACCTATAACTGAATATCTAAACTAAGCCTCACTATATTCCTGACTTAATCTAACAGAATCACTTTTCCCTAATAACATACTTAATAGAGCAAGGCAGATGATGTGTTGAATGGTTCTTCTTGCAGTCAGGCCCAAGACAGAATACAGAATGCCCTGTCTCACTAAGAGACTTCTCAAAATAATATCTAAAATATTACTTCTGCGATAGCTGGCAGAATTACATCCTTTCTGGTCATCTGACTTCTAGTTCTCATGCAAAACACCTATTGCTGGAAGCTGGCAGGACTTAGCACCTACCTGTAAAAATATACACACAAGGGCTTTTGCTCAGTTCTTTGACAGGTGCTGCAAGTATTAAAACAATTGCATACCTCCACACTTCCAGAGAAGTAATTAGTTCACCCCAAATACAATACAGAAAGCTTCCTAGTACAGACTTTGCGTGTCTGGGTGCATTGAAACCTGTAAGATAGCATTTTTATTGCCTAGCCTATAAAGTGATTTCAGATATATTTTCAAGTTTGCTGGACTGAGGCTAACCTCAAGTCTCCCAGTTTCCTCTGTTAAAACATACACATTTAAACAGTTACAATATTGCATGTACATTTCTGTTCTCTCGAGTAGGGCATAGTGTGGATATATTTCAAAAACAATCGCTTTACAAATACCTTTTCAACACAAACGTCTGTACAAATCCATTTGATATGCACAAGACATACAGTTTTAATATAGCGATACATGATTTTTTTTTGCCTAACATTAATGCATATTCTAATTGTCTGTAACATGTTATTGGAGCTTTTCTCCTCGGGCTTCCATTGAAAACAGGCTCTTCTTAGCCCAGTGGACTCTCCCGGTCATCAAACTGAAATAAATAAAATAAATAAAACATTTGTAACACCAGCATCTTGTATGACAGACAGTTCTAATACATTTGTAACACAAGCATCTTGTATAAATCAGTTTGATATTCACAAATGACAAATAATTATTTACAAAATTCCAGCTAGCTGTCCTGGCAGTACCTGCTTTCATCACAAGCAACCTAAGGTGGCAAAACATCTTCCTCCTTCCTTCCAGTCTTTATAGGAGTCCCCTGTGTGTCCATTCTTGGACCTTTTCTATTAAACATATAATAAATAAGTTGACCACTGTCACATCTCTAGCCACTATATTCAATATGCAGATGATGCTATATTAATTTGCTCCACCCCCTCCTTAGGACAGCTACAGACCGTTACTCGGGAATCATAATCAGGAGTACAACAGGGGCTAAATAATATTCACTTTACACTTAATTCTAAAAAAAAAACTAAACTGATGTTCTTCCTCTCTAAAAACAGTTCCCAAAACAGAAATAGTTTTGTTTCCTCTGCTCAAAACATTAAACTTGAGCAGATTTCTAACACCAACTTTCTTAGTGTAACAATTGAAGATAAGCTCAAGTTTGATATACAAACACAAAATGTCATAAGGAAAGCTCACAAAAGGCTTGGAGATATATACAGAACCAAACCATTTCTCATTGACCTAGATCATACATCAACAGAAGAAGCTTATTCCCTACCAACACTCTTGTACACTACCCCATCCTCACTATTCCACACAATAGCCTCTAAGTAAAGCTTGAACAATGCCACAGTCAAATTCACTACTAATTTGCCAAACAGATTTCATCCCTGCGTTGCACTCTCAAAAATAAACTGGAAAGAATTTCTGAACTCTTAAATTCATTCAAGTAGTAACTGCTCATTCCATACTTCACCACCCAGATGAATGTCCTTCCCTTCTTAATCCCTGCAGTGATATAACCCCAGAAGACCTAGCTACCCTAAACATAAATTCCTGTCTCAACAATCTAAATCCCAGAACTCATAAGGGAGGTTCTCTACTCCAGTTAAATCTCCAAGATATGGAACACCATATGCAGCCCACTTAGTGAAATAGACAATAAGCTCGGCTTTAAGAGAAACCTCCATGGTCATTTCTTAAATACAACATTATGCCAATGCTCTACTGCGACTAGCCAACTATGAATTATCCTAGCTACACTTTTGACAAACTTATTCCTCTCACCTTCTTACCATCACTCGTGATTAACATACTCTAATTACACCTTCCCCTCTTTATCTAACTTTCTAATTCACTTCCTCTACAAATGCCTCTATCCCATCTACATTCCTAATCTTTGAAGCACAGCTGCTTTGGAACCTATGACATTGCTACGACTTTGGCACCCTCAGATATTAAATTGCTTTTTTGACATTTACAAATTAATTTGTATTGTAACAGCTGGGAAGCAATAGCAGACATGGTAAGGGAGAAAGCTAGAAAGGTGCTTGGCATCTCACTGAGTGTAATTCTCTTTGACTATTGATCTATTTATGGAAGGGAATTAAAAAAAAATACAGATTATTAAAATTTGTATGTTAATATAAAAATGCAGTGTGCTGACCTGAGCAGTGAAGGAGATACAAAGAAGCAGGTTATTTACTGAAATGCTGTAGTTGCCTTCAGACCTATGATGTATAAGACTCGGATACAGAATGAAAACATTCAGGAAGAAAAAACATGAGATTTGAATTGCAAGAGTTATTAAAAAATCTGTATAGCATAAATGGTATAATGTCCTCCTCCATGACAAGACTGAACAGTGCAATGAAACTGTAATCAGGGCTTACTTCTAAATGCTGTGATAAAAACATGTGTTAAACAAGTCTTAAGCATGCATTACCAGTGTCACACCCACAGGTGTGTCCTGTTTATATATGCAGACATAACAATGGCTTGTCTTGAATTGCTCCAGGGTCAGTTGCAGTTATTAGTCTGGCAGAGCAACTTTAAATCACCCTTAAAAATATTACAGTGAAGAAAAGTCCAGCAGTCCTTTCCATTTCCCCAGTTAACTGCTAACTGATCTGACAGTAAACTACAGAGAGTTAAAAGCATTGAGCAACAACTGACAGGTGCCATCCTGCAAAGCCATTTCCTTAGTCTGTCTAACCACATACTGTTATGCTCAGTAAGTGATGCCACAATATGAACAAAAGACGATTGACTTAAATAACTAGCTAAGTTTCTGGTGTCATTCCGAGGGAGTGCAATATCAGTCAGCATAGGAAGATATGATCAACAGACCACATTGCTTTGCCAAGAATGGTTTGTACCTGCCCTGTCTAGGCTTTCGAATACTGGATAAACATTACCAATAGTGCCTTTTTTAGGCAATGTCAAACTGACAAACCTTCTGACATAGCACAAACAACCCAAGGGAATCTAAAGGTTTAGTATGTTTAAGTTTTTTATACTGGACATAGATTCTCCATTGGAAAAAGGTGGAGACTAGCAATCTGTCCTAGAATATAGGGAACTATGGTGGCAATTGTTGCTGGAGGCTACTTTATTAACTGGGCAGAATTATAGTATTAGTTTAAATAAGTTATGATGTTTAAAAAAAAAAATTTTTTATGTATATATACCTTTTTATAAATATTAATGGAATATACTGTATTGTTATGAATTCTGGGGTTTAATATGTGTAATATACCTTTAAATGGTTGGTGAATTAACGTTTTGGAGGGAATCTGGTAATTAATTGGGCTATAAATTGCAGTTTGTTAATGCTTTTATTTTGATGAAGTCCACATTGATGGGATGAAAGCGGTTAATATTAAAGAGTGTGCCTTCACATACCGGTTGTTATGGTGTTTTCTTGGATATTATTTGTGGAATCTAAAGGTGTTACAATGCCAGGAGCCAAAACAAGAAACTCCATTCCCTCAGGCTCTCCGTACCTTGAAGACTGTGGGCATCTTTGCAATTACTGAGACACGGTTTAAAGCCAAACAGAGCACCCCAACAATGCAGGTCTACAGTGTCTTCCACACATTTAGGTCAGCTACTGCACAGGCATAGACCAAAGGTGGAGGTGTCTCAATCTATATCAACAACAAACTCACCTTAAGACCAGTCAAATAAGATGACTCACTTGAACTTCTCCATGTCCATATTTCAACAGGTAGAATACCATATCATATCCTTGCAAGCTAGAGGTCACTCTGTATTACCCAAGAAACCCATAGCTCACACTCAGACTTACTGAAGGCACCTACCTTTCAACCCAATACCATATTTATGGGCGACTTCAACTACCTCGCTATAAACTGGGATACTTTCATAACCCCAAACTTACAGGCAAAGAGATTCCTGGACTTTGTAAACACAAACACCTCAGACCAGATTGTCCATATGCCCACTATGGGTGCACACATAGTCGACCTAGTACTCGCAGAAACAAGAGATAGCTGTGCCACCACCCCACCCCCAGTGTAGTGTCCTCTTTGGTAAGGTCAGACCCCCCCCCCCCCCACAAAGCCATCTCCTTTGTAATAAAAATAATTCTTTGACCTCAGCTAACCTCATAACATTTAAAAATTATGCTAAGGAAAATGTCCTGCTACTAAGTGATAACCTGTCAAATTTTCAAGCCCTCCCCCAAACCCTGAGGACACAGCCACCTATGCAAAATTGTTCACAGAAAACCTGTACAATCATGTCAATAAATACATACAGACAGCTGTGCCCACCAGAACTAAGCCCAGAACTAATTAAAAAAAGTGGACTTCCCTGGTGGAATACAAATGTAAACAACTGTACAACAAAAGGAATACAGTCATAGCCAAAATTAGGAAGTACTTCACTAAGCATAATAAGAACACTTTCATCAATCTAAACAAACAACAGAGGGCAAATTAAGCACACTGAAGTCAAACTTCAGGTAAAGATAACCTCTCAGGCAAAGGACATCTACAAGTCTTTCTTTAGCTAAGTCCACAGCCTCAAAGGTAGTACACAGTAGTGTGCAAACTGACTAAGTGGAGTCACATATATGGAGCCAGAAGATATAGCAAATCTGCTGGCCGACAAATTCAGCTCCAATTTCACCACCCCACCCCCCACCAAGATATCCCCCAGGAAATACCATCAGACATAACTCCCCCAACTATCACTAGGGAGCAGGTCCAAGATACACACTAAGGCCAAATAGGACCAGATCGATGAGCTTCAATAATATCCTAGGATGCCTCTTAATAGCCTCAAATATGACCTATCGGGACCAATGACGTCACCATAAATGGACCCAGGGAACTGCAGACCCATAAGTCTGACTAGTCTCATATGCAAAGCCATGGAAAGAAATATCATGGAAGTGATTAATAAGGACATAGAAAGCCTTCAAACACTGGATCCAACCCAGTTTGGTTTTGTCAAAGGCAGATCATGCCTACTCAACCTGGCTGACTTGTTTGAGAGGGTCAGCAAGGCAATGGATGAGGGGAAACTGATGCATACAGCCTACCATGACCTGACTAAGGGATTTGATACAATACCCAACTTGGGCATTGTAAACAAACTCATGAATATAGGCATACCCCCTTAATTTACATGCTGGATAGATGGCTAGCTCTCAGATAGTACCCAGAAAATTAGGATAGGGAAGACAACCTCTACAAAGAGGCCAATCACTAGTGGAGTCCCTCAGGGCTCTGTTCTGGGCCCACTCCTTTTGCATTTACTTCTTGGAATTCAGTACCAATGCCAAGGGCCTCTGGCTGACAAAGTTTGTAGATGACTGTAAACTAGAAGCCGTCACCAGAGTCAGCCCAAGTCACGAACATCATACAGGAAAGATTAACACAGACAAAGAACTGGTACCAAAGCCATGGCTTAAAACTCAATGTCAAGAAATGCCTTCTAGTACCCTTTGGAAAGTCAGCCACCACAGGAAATTACTTCATCGATAACACACCACTAAGAAAACAACCATTAGTCAGGGATTTGGGCCTGTATGTAAATAGTAACCTGGCTTTCGACCAACATATGTCTAAGGTAGTAAGGAAATCATTCTATGTTGCTCAACTTATAAGCAAGGGCATCGCATCAAAGTCCAAAGAAGTCATCTTTCCAGTGTATCTTACCCTAATTAGACCATCACTGATAACAATGCCCCCTTCAGTATGTCCCTGACCAGGCACATGCAACAACTGGTGTTCATACTGAGGGTCTTCACAAACAAAATACAGGGCGTAAACAGCATTCTCTATGCAGATTGCCTCAAAGCCCTATCTCTATTGTTTCCCACATTCTGTTGAGAGGCAATCTATGTCTGGCATACGATGCATCCTACAATCCCATTCCGATTGACCTTTTGCATAGCCGCAGAATGAACACCATAAAAATTACTCTATATAGAAATTTAAACTTTGCTTACAAATGTGTCTCAGAGAATTCTCCTCTGGAAAAGGCTTTTCAATCCATGTGAAACAGAGCTCTTCGAACCCTATGCAAGAGAAACATGGATGGAAAATCGTAAATATACCCCGCATCTAAGACTTACATTACTAATGGACAGAGGCAGCCTGTAAATCTTGTCCTAGCTTACAAATACCCCATAAAACATCTAAGACACAGATATATTTGGGAAGCTTGTCTAGACTTACAAAGACCAGCACATAAACTTGCAGGATACATTTGGGATGCTTTGCTAGGTTTATCAAGGCCCTAGTGGTCATTAGCCTAGTATACACCTATGAATCACTGAACCTAAGTCACTTGACCAGTCCAAAAAACAAATTCCTAGAACAATAAGGAGAAAAATCAGGCTAGATACACTGTAGCAGATGGAGTTATTAAGGGACGTCTCAGTGTGTCAAGCACACTATGTAGTGACATATTCCGGAACAAACTCTGATGCTACCAAATGATAAGGCACTCTCAGCTTGGCCAAGTGTTTAATTTTTACATTTTAGTTTAGGTAAGAGTAGATCTCAAGGAGCTACATTAGACGACTGATAAGAAAAAGGACTGAGAATTGTCTTATAGTATATTTCATATGTCTTATCCACCATGTCTTCATATGTCATTGCACAGAAGCTAGAAAGACAAAGTATGTTTTTTCTTTGTTTTTTTTTTTTTTTTTGTATATCACTTCCATAAAGTAGGACCACTGCACAAGAACAGAGGAAAAAAGGTGACACGTGACTTAAATAAGTGATCAAAAGTATATGGCTACATGGGCTTGGTCTGTGGGACTGGAATATGGTGTACCTACTAGTGTAAATGGAGACATAATCCACAGGAAGGAGAATGTTGTTCCATTTTAAGTGCATTTCATGGAAGTTAGTTTTGAAGCACTATATAGTAGTTACTTTAAAGTGCTTGGACCAAAGCACTTTTACAAAAGCTATTTGAACTCAAGAATGCTGAAAAAGAAAGTAAAATAAATAGATACATATGTAAATACTCAAAATTACAACATGGTGATTGGAATACGTTATGCATGAACATGCATACTCAAAGCTGTCAGGGAGTGAGATCCTCAGGATGAAGGGAAGGTAGGTGAAATAAAATCTAACACGTTTTACCAAATCCAGAGAAGCAACAGCTGTCCATCTGTACCCATCAGAATTTGCAACCAGACTAGAAGGTACCAGAAGCTCTGTCAAGTAGGTGGGACTCGTACTGTAAGGGCATGATTAAAAAATATTAAAATTTTAAGTGAAGAGTGGAGCATCACAGGCAAACATGGGCAACCAGTGTAAATAAATTAGCACATGGGTGAAACATTTGTATGTAGACATTCAGGCAGTACTCATGAAGAGGCTTCTAGATGTGTTAAAAATCAGTCAAAGTAAGCATCATATAGCCCATGGCAGACAGCATTACAATAATCCAGCTGGATGAACACCAGTGCATTAATCAATGCAGCCAGATTTCAAGCAGCTGCCAGGTACTTCATTCAACATACATTTCTGAAAAGGAACCAGGATGGCTTGACAACAGGCATCATGTGGTCTTTAAGTGGCAACTTAATATCAAAGTACAAAGTAATACCATGTGCCTAGACCACAGACTTCAACAAATCCCCACCATAATAAAATATAAGGAAAGGCATGGAGCACAGCAATACTAAATCGTAACATGGATGATCATAGACTTTGTTTTAACCAGAATTAAGAAGAGGCAGCACATGGACCCCCCCCCCCCCCATAACACACACACACAATCAATCCTTTATTATGCATGAGAACAGATGAAGGTATGCAGATTATGGACAGTTCAAAAACTTGTGATATAGAAATGTTCTTGCCACTATACCGTAATTTGAAAAATTCATTATTTAACCTGAAAAGAATTCAATGGCAGCGTCTCCATTTGGAGGCATGCCTTCATCATAAAGTAATACCGAGATGACTACAGTATGTAGTTTAGTTATGCCAACTTTCAGCAAAGCTTATTCTGAATTACTAAAAAGATGGCAGAAGTTAAACATTGAAACTAGTTTTAATTATATAAGAATACTTATTGAACATTCTGCATCAGTTGAAAGAGATTTAGTCTCTAAAGTTGAAACATTACAGCAGAATCCTGAACTAATTTTATGGATGATGTTTATGTCCACAAGTTAGATGAACTTTATTTGAAGGTGTCAGCTCGGTACACATTTAGAGCAAATTAAAGTTAAAAAATTGGAGAGAGACCTGTTAGACTTTAAACAAGGTCATTTTGGCCGAAAAAAAACTAGAACCACCAACAAAGACAACAGTAATGTTCTAAATGTGAATATAGGTTCATAGGCTGGTACTAGGCTAACTGCCTTTACAGGCCATTTTAAGCCTAGCCACTTACTCCATGTGAGAATCAAACCCTGCACCTTCTGGTTGTAAGGCAAACACCTTTACCATTACACCATCTTCCCACTGTCATATGATATCCAAACCTGTTAATTCTTGGGATTCTAATGGATAGGTTAATCAAACAGCAGGCGTTATAACAGAGAACAACAACAATTCCAACTTGTCAAATAACAGCTCTCCTAAAGGAATCTCTATACAGAAAGACACTTCCCTGGGAGCTACACCTAAAGAAAACATCAATATTAATTTGTTTTTTTTTCCAACTTGCCTCTACCAGTGAAATCATCTGTAAAGCAAATTCACCAACGTTTGCTCAGCCGGGGGAGGAAGAGGAGAACATTTTTGATAGAGGGCTGAGCACCTGTGAATCCAATTCAGTAATCAACCTGAGATACTATTAACTGGCACACAAAAACAGTTTGTTGAATAAAGGCACAATATTTCTTCCAGCTACACCCTCTTGCATTAGTCGTGTGCTAATGAAGCTAAAGATGTTCTGTAGAAATATCATGTTACAATGTATCAAAGTAAAAAAAAAAAAACGATGCTAGAAACTACACAAACTCTTATTTATTAAGCGCTTTTCGTCCAGCACAGTGGCTGGACTTCAGGTAATAAAACTCATGAAAGGCACTCTTAAATATTTCATAAAACCAATCAAGTGACAAATGTCTCAATTAAAACTCTTAAAATTTATTAATTAACAATTTTCACTTAGTTAAAATTCTGCAGTAATTGCAATACGGAATGAAAGGCCCTACATGAAAAACAATGTAATACATTCTCCCCCATATATAAAAGCTTCATCCTTCACTGCTAAATCTACAATAAAATGTATTTATCCATAATGTAATTAAAAATAAAAGGTCATAATTAATATATAACACTTATACATAAGTTCTTTGTGTGTGGAACCAACACTTAAGCTCAACAGCTGGTTTAAGCAAGTTATCCCCACATACTTTTTAATTTTAGGTATGGGAGAATAGTGCATGTTTCATTTATTCCTGGGAACTGGTTGGCATTTAGTCGAAGTTGCCATAATAATTCAAGTTGTTCTAAAAGTAATGACCCTAGTCCTCCATATGCGTTTTCATTAATCTGGTCTATAACCTTAAACTTAAATTTATGATTAGGTGAATTTTCTATGTGCCTAGCCAGTGCGTTCTCTGTTTTCCCCCTTCTAATGGCATACAGATGTTCGTAAATTCTTTCTTTTAATTTTCTATCTGTTTTGCCTATATAGAAAACAGGGCAGAGTACGGACTGAGCTAGGTACACCACCATTTTAGTGTTGCAATTGTACCTACCTGTAATAGAATACTTGTGGTTACCTATAGAAAAGTGTTGTCCTGTTGCAATGGATCCACAGTAGTTACAGTTTTCACATTTAAACATCCCTGGGGTCCTTGCAACCTTAACTATAGAAGTTTCTACTAGGTTTTTCAAATTGTTACCCTTCCTGTAAGTAACAATGGGTCTGTGGCCAATCTTTTTAACTAACTCAATCTCATTTTTTAACAGGTTCCAGGTTTTATTGATAATTTTCTTAATTTCAACCGCATCGGTACTAAATGTTACAGTGAAACTACTACTGTATTGACCACCTTCCCTGAAATGTGTGTCTTTGTGGGTGGTAGATGTTACTACCATTTCCTCCATAATTAATTCATTTTCTATGTTTAAGGTACTAATTCCACATGAACAAAGTATTGGTTTGTAGAAACCTATCTGACGTTTATGTGACACTTCTAGTACCAATTCATTGACAAATCCTACAGAGTACCCTCTTTGCAAGAACATTTCAGTTAAATTTTGACATTCAGTGAAAAAGTCTTCATTGGTTGTCATCATTCTGGCTGCTCTTACCAGCTGCCCTTTTACTATTGATTTTTTTGTACTAAAAGGGTGTGCACTGTTGGATACACTAGACAATCTTGACATACTGAAATGTCGAAATTCAGTACGTCGAGACCGAATAGTGGAAAGTGCAGTTAACCAAAACTACACTATGCCGAATCCGCCGCTATCGTGGTGTCGCATTTGTGACATGTGGTGCGGTATGTGGATTTATCTGGGGTTTCAAGTAAGTGTTGTGTGTTTGAGGGTAATGGGTAGGGATTTTAGTGTGTGTGAGTGTGTGCGGTGGTGTTTTTTGTGTGTTTGTGTGTTTAGTGTGACCTCGGAGTTAGAATATATAAGTAGGTGGTATGGGGGGCACAGCCCCCCAAGTGGGGAATGCAGGGGGGCTTGCTCCCCTTTTTATAGGTAGGTTAAGTGTGTTTGTGTGTGTTGTTATGTTTGTTTAGTTAGGTAGGTGTATGTGTGATTATGTCCTGGTTTGTGTGTGTGTGTGTGTGTGTGTGTGTGTGTGTGTGTGTGTGTGTGTGTGTGTGTGTGTGTGATTGGTCGTGATTGTAGCGTTCGTGATTGTGGGTTTTCGTGTATGTGGTTTTTCGACTATTCAGTCTCGAAACACTGAAATTCGACATTTCAGTATTTCGAGATCGTATAGTGAATCCACACTGTTATAGTGCAAAATGAGTTACAGTAAGTTGATTTTCGATATATGACTGACGGGCATCTACCAAAGCTCGCATAGGGGGGGTTTGTATGTCCTTATGTATTTTTGGCACACCGAACATTTTAGGTATCTTAGGGTATAACATTGTTAGGGTGGCCACGGTGGTGCAGCAGTTAGCATTGTCACCTCACAGCAAGAGGTTCCCTGGTTCGATCCTTGGCTGGGGTGCCTTCTGTGCGGAGTCTGCATGTCCTCCCTGTGGTTGCGTGGGTTTCCTCCGGGTGCTCTGGTTTCCTCCCACATCCCAAAGACACGCTGTAGATGGATTGGGCACTCTAAATTGGCCCTAGGTGTGAGTGCATGTGTGTGGGTGTGGGTGTGTCTTCTGTGGAAGGCTGGGCACCGGGCTGGCAACTCGACACTGTAAAACTCCACTGCCAATCATGAGAAGACAAGTGATCCGCTGTGGCGACCCCTAACCGGGAAGAAGGGTATAACATTGTTAAATAGTTTAAAGTACTCATGTCAATGTGTGCCTCCAAAAACAAGTCATTTAAGTAGGTGTTTATCCAGCGATAAGCAGTGTGTAATTCATTCTTACTGACTTGTTTATATGTGCTAGTACTTAACAACTTGTTTATTCTAGCCTTGTAATCTACATTATTCATAAGGACCAATCCTTCCCCCTTATCTGGTTTCATCATTCTAATGGGTTCCCTCCTCAAATCATTCAACAAATCCCATTCTGTTTTACTAAAATTACTTTGTCTTTTAATTCTAGTACTTAATAGTGCTCTAATATCAAGTTCACATACTTGGTCAAATACACGTAATGTTGGATGCATAGGTGGATTATACGTACTTGAAACATGTAGTTCCCTGTAATTACAATTGCTACTGTTAAATAAAATTGCCAAGTTAAGTTTCCTTATATAAACTTTAAAGTCAAGTAATGTTCTGGCCAAATCAGACCGACAAGAAGGAACATAAGTAAGACCTTTAGAAAACAATTCGACTGTCTGTTATCAATATTAACAGTGGAAAAATTATATATTTTGAAGTCTCTGCTTGTATTTAATATAATGTAACATTTGTTAGTAAAAGTACACTTGTCTACCTTTTTGCTCTCGCCTTTCCCCTCATATTGTAAGGGTTCTGTTGATTCACCGGTAGTTTTTTTCTGCAGTCTGTTCCTGGCCTGATGAAAATTTTGCCGGAGAAAGTTTGCTAATGACTGCAAACTATGAGCATTCATAGAATCTCCAAATTATGTCAACATCCTACAACAGGGTCTTACACAAACAAATGATCGGTTCCAAAGTCATGGCCTTAAACTCAATGCAAAAATGTATTATCATCCCCTTTCGGTACGGGCAAGGCTCCTGCTAACTACCACATCAATAGTAACACCTTAAGTATGCACTCAGTGGAGAGAGACCTAGGCACACAGGTTGACAGCAACCTTACCTTTGACCACCATGTCTCCATAGTGGTAAGAAAGGCATTCTATATTGCTCATCTCATAAGATATTGCTCATCTCATAAATAAGGACATTGCCTCCAGAAAAAAGTTATAACCTTCCTGTACTCTTCCCTCATCAGGCCAATAACTGAGTACAACAAACCTTTTGGTATGTACTTTTCCAAGCACCTGCAGCAATTGGAGAGACCAGAAAGGTTCCTCACAAGGAAAATTCTAGGTCTTCAGCATCTGTCCTATGTGGATCATCCAAAATCACTGTCACTTTACTCTATTTCATACAGACTACTCAGAGGCGATCTCTGCCTTGCATACAAGGCAATCTCTGACCCTGCTTTATTGGAAATACTGTAAAATGGTACATGGATTACTCACTCTAAAGAACTTAACCTGGTATGTGACATTAATGGAATCTGCTTGAGGGACAGATTTGTCTCCCAGAGGTTACCACACCTTTGGAACAGACTCCCACCTCATGTCAAACAGAACACCTCATTGTCCCTCTTCAAACACAATCTGGACGACTAGATGGGTAAACTTAAATTCACCCCAGGGGTTCCACCTGTGTCCCTCTTAGGCAGAGGCAATAGGTGCTGATCATGGAAATAAGGGTAGAACTTGACTAGGCTTGTATGGGTCCTAGGTCCATTAGCCTAGTAACTTCCTATGATCCTACGAATTATCTTGCGGTAGTGGTGCTGCGGTAGCGTTGTTGCCTCACAGCAAGACGTTGTCCCATTCGATTCTCAGCTAGAGCATCTTCTGTGTGGAAGGTTGTGCGTCAGGGCTGGTAACTCGGCACATAAAAATCCACTACCAAACATTAGCGGACCGGAGTTCCGCTGTGGCGACCCCTAACCGGGATAAGCCGAAAGACACAACAATACTCTTTGAGTTAATCTGGTTTTGTTATTGTAGTTTACTGTGTATAATTTTTAGTAATTGTTCATATTTTTTTTGTTACATCTTCTTGTACTCTGTGTAGCTTTTCTCCCCGGGCCTCCAATGAAAACAGGCTCTTAAGTAGCCCAGTGGTCTAGCCCAGTAAACAAACACCAGTAAATAAAATAAACTAAATAAAGTCAATATACTTGAATTCAGTCCAAAAAGCATGTGAAATATCCTCTTCATACTCAAATAAAGTACTCGGATATGACTCACAATTGATTCTGGCTTCACACGCTTGAATCTGAAAGGCCTTTTAGATCACAAAATATGTTGGAATGCAGAACATGATATAAAACATATGATGTAAAACATATGCATGCAAGATTTATGAACTGCAGTGTACATAATAGTTATACAGTCTAAACTTGTTCTGCAGAAGATGGAACTTCCTGCGTCAACACTTTCACCTTCATGACCTCATAAAACGTTTGATCAAAGTAGCATTAAACAGGCTATGACAGGCTGTGGTAGATGACAGAAACGTATAGAGACAATTGCAATTTTTTAAGAAAGAAACATCTTTATTGAGTTATCACTTATGGTATAAGAAATCATAAATTTATGTAAATGAAAATAAACCATATCGACATATTTTCAGTTGCAAACATTATACATCACATATAATCTTCTATACAGAACATTATATAGCTCATTCAATTTTTGCCTTCCCTTAAACCTCATTCCTTCTCCAAAAAAGTATTCTGCATGTATTTTTCCCACAATTCCCATTTTTCTATGCAATTTGCTCCTACCCTTTTGTAAAGATCCCACTTCCAGTTATTTTATCTCTGTTACTATATTCCCTACTTATAGTACAATTGATTTAGACTTTGTTTTTCATTTTCTAGTAATTGCTTTTTTTGGCAGCCACCAGAATTAAACTCAGCAAGGCCTTACTAAGTCTAGGCAATTTCGATTCTGTAACACAGCTCAGAAAAATCATTTCCTTAGTTATACCAATTTTCTTACCCAGTATTCCAGTATTCCGAAAGATAAACTGCAGGGAATTTTTAAAGTCTGCCAACTCATTACACTCCCAAAAAGTATGTCCCCAATTATTTCTTTCTCCTTTTCACTAAAGTGCCTACTGTATATTGTACTTTCTTTAGTGTCTCTAGATATTTCTGTTAAATTTTATGTAAAACCGACACTGTACCTGTTAATGCTGTTCTTGTTTTATTGGAGCTTTTTTCCCCGGGCCTCCGCTGAAAATAGGCTCACACCCAGACGGACTATCCCGGTCAACAAATGTAAAATACATAAATAAATCTTTCTTCCTTACCATGGCACCAATATTTCCAATCCACCAGAGGAAAATTTCTTTGGAGTCTGCTTGGGGTACAAAATTATCTATGCAAACACCTCCATGCAAGATTCTGTCTTCTAGACTTTGTTGCATATTTGAGAGCCATACATATATCATCCCATTGTTTCTTTGTGAATTACTTATCCAGTCTTTCTTCCATATCCTGTCTAACCTCCTCCAATTGATTCCTAGTTATTATGCAATATTTTATATACCCTACTAATTATCCCTTTTTTATAGCAGCTTCTGTTCTAGATTCTACCAAAAACTATGGACCAATTGCCAGACTGACCCAAAGCACAGGAAACAGCCTGATTAATTTCAAGGTCAGGAAGGGCTATCCATTTCTGTTGAATGGACATTAGCTTGATAATGATGGTATAGGAAATGATAGCCCTGCAGTTAATCTGAGCCCTGCCAAATCTAGATCTGGAGAAGATGATAACGCCACATCATTGGCCTGTCAAGGCCACTGAATTATAGACAGAACTCAGAAGACTTCCACTGTCAACTGATGGGCAAAACTTTCATCTAGCAAGTTCTCTGTAAATGCCAAAGTGAGTTTCAACAGTATACTGGAAACAATTCCCAGACTGCCTCTTATTAAACCAGGGCTAATCAACAGAACTCTTGGCAGGGCCTTTCGAGCACAGGTCCCGCCTAATACTTAGCTACAATAACTAGACTGTCTGGATACTGTTTGGCAATGGGGACCTCTACCTTATGAAAGTTTCAAGTATGGATGGCAACTACTATCTCAAAACTTCCACTGCCTCATCCAATCTCCCAGAAACATATTAAACCATCTACATCATGTCAGAATAGAGTCTGTATTAGATGAACGAAAGTTTATCTAATCGAATGCTGCAATGATCGAAAATCCAGGACCTCAATATGGTTTATGTGAGATTGCGGTACAGGGAAGATAAGAATATTTGCCCCTTCCTCACTGGAGTGCGATCTCGGGGCTGGAATATATATTTAGTGGGGGTTCTGGGGGCACAGCCCTCTACAATTGTGAGTTTGAGGTCCCGGATTTTCAATAATTGCAGCATTTGTTTAGATAAACTTTCGTTTATCTAATATAGACCTTCAGAATTGTCTGTGGCAGTTTTAGTAATGTGATCCTTTTCTGCAAAGGCATATGACAGAGGTAGTACTGGGGAGAGCAGCGGAAATACAGCAGGATCAGCCCCAGAAGAGCTAGAAACAGACAATTTTTTAACGTACATTGTAGAGGAAAAGAAAGAAGAAATTATGTATTTCACAGATCAAATTTAAAACTACAGTAAACTCACAAGCAACCAGAAAAAAAAAAATCAAAGAAATACTTAAAATTTTCATATGTTGCACTTTCTGTCCCCCCATCCCCCGAAGAAACATACCTTACATTTTTAGAGTTTTAAAAAGGAAGATAGGGTCAAATTCCCTCTCTCTCCAACCTAAGAATAAGTTAAACCAAACAAACAGTATAGGGTACTGTATTAGGCCTGTTTTAAATAGTAACCCTCAAGCAACCAGAAACTACAGTTATCCTGCCTCTGCCAATCCCCGTGGATGTCGGTTAATGGACAATGAATATAAGGCTATTTGAATGACATACTCAAGACACTACTAATTAGACTTTATTTATTTGGTAACCAGAGTTGGACTTGGTCTAAACACCCTTTTCAGTCTTGACTTTAACACATGCAACAACTGACAAAGATTTAAATCAGAAATAAACTGAAAAAGTCCTAACCTGTAAAGACAAAATGGCTTACTTTACTTTTTCTTTTAATAATAAAGTTTTAAAAAATTAACATTTTGGTTTTCCGTGCATGGAAACAGGCCGTTGTGGTTAGCAGATCCTTTTTTGTTTCATAAACTGAGACTTGCATAGATATGAAATCCACAAAGCACGGCCAAGGCGCAATACAAAACTGCACTACTGCAAACCTGAAACACCATCTAGCTTCTGTTTGGACTGAAGGCTTGCTTTTGCTATCTAGAGTCCTCTAGTGGCGTGATCAGGACACCTCCAGCAAACTATTTACTATCTTTGCACAGTGTTGGGGTAGGTTAACTAAAGATGTTGAAGGGAGTCTGACATACGGCCAGAGTATTGTGGGAAGCTGGAGATAATGTGTAGGGAAGGAGTAGTGCTTCCTCAGAGAAGTAGATGTCAAGCAGTAGTATGTATGTGTTCAGAATGGGTGCCAGGGGACACTACTCCTGCAGATGTGGCTGCATTATATGTATGCATGCATGAATGCAAGCATTGTGGGACCTCAGGTGGGAAGACTGCTGGCCATGAATATTTCAGTTCCAAGTAATGAAGTGGCACCACTGGCAATGACAATGATAAACCAAGACACTGTGACCTTCTTGCCATGACATATGTTTATGAAACACTCCACACCTGTTTGAGTGGCCACCCTGTGCTTCACCAAGCATGCCACTGGTGGGTGGTATGGGGGAGACAGCGATACAAAAATGAGACCTTCCTTCTCTGTTTGGTGTACCCACAATGGAGACAGATGAGTGGTGGCCACAGAAGCAGTGTCAACCCCAGCATGCAGAGGCAGATAGATCCAGAGTGGCAGTAATGGGTCGCAAGTGCCTGTACAACATGACAAGGAGTTGGGCCATGTAATGATGGCTCTTATGTATGTTTGTCACACAGGTTGCACATTACGCTAGTCTTTTTTATATCTACTATGGCAGTGGTTGTATCTTCCTGTGCCTAACAGCACTGCATATCTATTGTGTACTGCCCATTGTGACACCCATGTCTGGGACTGACATGAGGCATGACAGAGGCAGCCACATGACCAACACTTGTAGCCCCTGTCCGCATACCCTGTGGAGACACCATCACCCACCACAGGTGCATGGGCAGGGGATAAAGGTGCTCCCTTAGTAGGGATGATGAGTATGACTTGTCATTCCATGGATTCTGTAGAGTTTGTGTAACATAGTTGTGTTACTGGCTATGGATGATATTAAGTGCTCCACAGTCGTTGATGCCGACATTGGCATTGTTCTGTCACACTATGCTACCATAAACTCAGTACCAGCCAGGTCATATGCAGCATCGACATTAGGCATGCCCTATTTTATGGCAGAGGACCGCATTACTGTAGAACCTGTGAAAAGAGACAGATAAAAACTCATGTGAAGAGCACTAATATATGACAATCCCATCACCCCATGATGCACTAATGGTACAGATAACAGCTATGCAAAGCATGCAATCAAATGTGCCTTGCATGGTATACCTTTATACTTGCATCCCTGATGAGGCTGTAGATACAAGGTATTGGTTAGCATCTCTGAGCTTTCAGCAGAGGTGTGCTCCTAAACTCTGTTACTACCATACAGTAACACCAACCTAGTGTAATCTCAGAAACACAGAATGACGCATCCAATTTTTCTCCCACAGCGAGGCCTCTGCCAGCTATGATGGATCTTGCAGTGTTCCCAGACATGGATGAGAAGAACTCCTCAATGGCAGTGAAGGTGGCCTGTGGCAGTGGACCCCCACACCTATGGCCAACTGCTCCTATGCAGTGATGTGGACCTTCTGACAGGCATACAGGATTTTATCAGTGGCCCTGTGATGGAAAATTTGGGCTGCCCTGTTGTGGTCACTAAAGTAACATCTACCACAAACTCATGCCATACAAGGAGGCCAAGTTGTTCCCATCAGTCTTTGCCAAGGAGAACGTCACTAGGCACTTGTTTTCTTTTCTTATGACGTCTTATCTTCTAAATGTGGACATACAGCTATGGTCAGTGAATTGTCACATCAAAGGCACAACAACTGTACTGGTCACAGATCCATGTGCTGGCTGTGCCACTATAAAGTGCCACAGCTATCATACCTCAAATATCACATGACAGGCCGCCAAAGCATTCCAGTAAGGCATCAAACTGTTGCAGGGCATGTATCCTGTCAGTGGCCTACACTTATCCATGCCCAGTAAAGCTTGGTCATCATGTGCTCCATGTATGCATCCCCCTGCACAATATCAGTAATCCAGTGTCCCCTTCCTTCATCATCCTGTTCACTATTTTCCAGACTTTCCATATCTGGTCCACAGAGGCAGACATAGTACATGACAACACAGCCCTATCTGTCTGAGCCACATACAATTAATAATGCAGTTCCCACAGCAAATATGTTGGTGAGCTACTACTATAAGCACCTGTCCTTACTGTAACCCTTCATGTGCTCTGTGCTCCTCACATACCTATCAGCAGATGGCTATGCCCCCCAAGAAAAACATTTCTTCTATTTATTTAGTCCCCCTCACCTGCTTATGGCCTGTGTACCCTTACCTAATCAGAAAGGCCACACTGCTGTAAACTATAGGGCACTGTGGATAGTTACTGCAGTGCACCAGCACAACTCTCCCTGCTCCCTACCCCCAACCCCTTAGTAGGTAGCTATGGAGCAAGCCTGGCCTGTGCAACCTTCTGACAGAAGCTGTAGAACAATCACTTCCTATGCAGACAGATAGTGATATCCAAATATTTGTGTTCCACCCACTACCCCTACAAAATTAAATAGTGAGGTGAGCATAAAGATAATAGTGGCTGTTTCTGACACTCAGTTTTGAGGTTCACAGAGTGATAATTATGCTATTGAGGCAATTTAGAGTACATGTCTTTGAAAAACACATTTAACACTCTACATACCAACCACTGACTGCACAAATGAAGCTCATACCTAATCATGCACACACATTTAACACTACAGAGTGCACTGCACATGCAAGTCCATGACCACTTTGAGGCAAAGGGATTCTTAATCAGTGTTGCAGTCCCTAAGGGCATTATCTCACAAATACGGACTATCTAGGCCATGTAACTTTAGGCCTGCACATTTCCCAACAACACCCCGGTGCAACAGTCGATAAAGTGAAATAATATGGCACTGAGGACTATCACACTTGCTGTCGAAATGAATTACATGCAGAGTGATGTGAATCTGCTCCAGTTTTCCTTCAGATTGCAACCTGTGAAGTGGGTATGGATTCTGAAGATGTGGTAGGACTCTCATGCGGTTCAAGAAGGAAACTAAAGTCTTTCTGTACCTCCAGCATATGGATCATTGGGACCACTTCATAGGGAACTCCTATGAAGGTCTCCAGTACAACATAGATGCCTGGAATTGCCTTTCTACAGCCATAAGGGCATCACCTGCTCAGGTAAGCAGTGCTGGTATTGATACAATGATGTAAAGTAGGACTACAATCTTCTTGGCCAATGGGAAGAGGAGAATAGCAAAAGGGAACCAGAGTCCTTTAGTAAGTATTACTGACAGGCAGTTATTTGTACTCATGCAAACATAAAAAAGTGTTCAGATACAGCCAGGTCTTATGGGGAATGCAGTTTTTCTTTTTGTTTTCTGTTTTTCAGAACCTGGTGAGACAAGATAGCAGGCTGAACTGCAAGAGGTGTCAAAGACGACTGTCCAGGCATCAAGGTAATTGTATGCAGTCAATGTTATAGTTGTGGATTTAGGAAACATACAAAGATTAAAGCTACTGAGCCTTGCAAGCATTTTGTCTTTCTAGTTCCCATCCTAAAGTGCACCTTCCTTCTCAAGAAGGGCTATGGCAGTCATGCCTGGGGTGAATTCATGAATATCCTTCCATTTGCCAAAGTCTCATTTGAAGGATGCTAGTGTATCACCCCAGTTTATCTGCAATGGGAATCTATTCCAGAGGTGAGGAAGAAGCGGAGTAAGAAATCTGTCTCTTCACCTTAGTTTAGTGATATGCTGAAGCAGGTTGAAATCTCTTGTTCTGGTATGTGTAGAACTGTTTTTTTTGTTATTTTTGGTAATGCATAGTTAACAGATTTTCACTCCCCCAGGGACTGTGCTACCAAACAGTGTAGCACACAGTAGTGATAAACTGCTTTTGTTTTCATATTTCCCTCTCTTCACTGCTATCCTCCTTTATCAATTCTTGTTTTGTGTGTTTTTTTCTTTCCACTTACATTCATATTTTACGGAGTGTCCACTGTAGCAGTGGATGTGCTACAACAGCACCCACCACACTATATACCTGCAACTGTCACCAGACTAGCATCTCCAAAAGCTGACATAAATCATCCAGCAGGGAGTGTGATGGGGGGGGGGGTGATATGTCTCTGGTGAGAGTGTAAGCTCCAAGTAAAGTGGCACATGGTTTGGCTGCAGGTGGACACCTTTATTTGCAGCCTGGAATATGTCCTTGTGGGAGTGCCATAGTCATACAGCTGCCTGGCCCTGACCTGCAGGCCAACAGTGGGTGGACCTAGCCATAATGGCAGTCCAGAGGTGACTGACTTCAGGCTGGGTGCAACATTATACAGCTTGACAATCAGGTGGCACCCCTATTATTCCCCTCATCATGGTGTTTCCTGTCCCTGTGTGTTAGTTCCCGCCAAAGTTTACAGTCCAGTCCTCCAAATCACTAGCTGCACTTGTGTTAGTTAGTTCTATCCCTGCTGGTCTTAGTCTGTGTTTTGCACTTGTCTGTCTGTCCCTTCTGCCACCTCTATACTAACATTCCTGTTCACACCTCCACCTTGGTCACTTCCCCCTCTACTATTCTTGGAAATACTGAAAATTTGCCATCTGTTCAGAAAAAAAATGATACCCTTGCTTCTACACCTGCTACCACTCTTCTTTTCCCATTGCCCTATCATGTGTTCCTTTGCTTGCTCTTCCACCTTTCTGCCTGCTCTATGCATTAATGTCCTTCCTATTTACAATAAACTGTAGCCTTTATATGCGCTCTCAGCTAAACTCGTACCAGCAAGTCTTTGCATCTGTGAATGTTCATTGTCACAGGCATGCAATATGCACACTACTGGGCTCATGTGGTCAAGTGACTGCTAACTAACAGCCCTGCTCATTGCATGACCTACTGACTTTTCGCTAGTGAATTCCATAATTATCCAAATAACAGAAACACCAGCTGTACCACAGCAAAAGAGTTTATTCAGTAGTAAGTGCTTTCAGGGATCCAACCCCTTCATCAGACAACATTCAAAATCAATCTACAAAATTTATAATCACTTCAATTAACAGCTAATCTACTTTTGAAATTTTAAAGGCATAGTACCTAAAGGCAATAAGGCTAACATTCCACTAAGCAATCAAAATGTACAAAAACATATTAAAAAGTATATGTGTATTCATGTATCAATTTATAAGACCTATAAACTCAAAGTATAAAAAATACAAAAATACAAGAAATGTAAAAAATAAAAAATATCTAATCCTATAAAAATATAAAAGGATAAAATATGGCTAAAATTGATAAGCTAGTATAATAGCCATATGTATCCGAAAATATGATACAATACCTATGCACTAATATATAACTACAGATATGTATTCAATTTATTATCCCCCATTAATGCTTAAATAAAACATGCAGTAAATAATAAAACAGCAGCATTTTAATGTTTCAAAGGTTTAGCTTTTAAAAACAGCTTCAAGGATACTTTGTTATTCAAACCAGGGAGTTTGTTCGCATTAAATGTCATTATCCATTGTTGCTCGGCAGCTTCTGTGTAGTTCACTAAATCACCTCCTCTACTCTGAATAGATAAAATTTCCAGGACCAGAAATTTAAATGTGTGGTTGGAACCTTTATTCATTATATGTACAGCAAGGGCACTAGTCTCTTTTTTACTTTTAATGTCCCTGTTGTGTTCCAATATTCTGTCTTTAAGCCGTCTGTTGGTCTTGCCAACGTAGAATGAAAAACATGACACACAGTAGGCAAAATAAACTACATTTGATGTCTTACAGTCTGCATAGTGGGTACTCTAAAAACTAAAACCTTTATGTGGATGTGTGAAACTCATGCTAGTGTGAATGTGTGTGCGTGCCGTACAACCTCTGCAGGCATAAGTGCCTGTCCTATCCGACTTATACAGAGTGTTAGGTACATGAGAATGATCTATAACATAGATGGCTTCTAAGGGTTTTATTGTTGCGAAAAGTGAAATTCGGTCGATCATCAATTACATTTTTTAATCCATCAACCGTGGAGAGAATGCCCCAATTTCTATTAATAACCTCACAAATACTACTAATGTTACTAGCAAAGGTCAGGGGCATCCTAAATTTGTAATCTGATGTAGATCTGGATGGACCTGCATCATTCAACTCCAGACCAGCTTAATTCTGTGAAATATAGGTTTAAAATATAGTTTACAGTGATCACCCCTATTTCTCCAAGCTTCTGTTATGCAGCTATCAATCAGCTTGCTGTTATAACCTCTATCTAAAAACTCCAATTTCAATGTGTGAAGAGCATCCTTTAATATTGTGTCATCATTGTGTAGTCTCATTATTCTAAAGACTTGCCCTTTTACCACATTATGTTTGGTGTGACTGGGGTGCATACTTGTATTGTGTAAATAATTATTTTTTTCTAACAGGCTTCCTAAAGAGACTGGTCTTAATGTTTCTAAGTTCATCTTTAGTCATCCTCACATCCAAAAAATCAATTATATCCATAGAATACTTATGCTCAAGTCTTAGAAAAGTTGTAGTCTGATTAATAAAGCCAATAAAATCATTCAGCCCAACCTCTGTTCCTGTCCACAATAAAAAAAATGTCGTCAACAAACCTAGTGTACCAGCTTATATGTTTGTATGTTTGTTGTAAAGCTCATTGGATAGAATAAAGCTACGCTCTACAATGTACCAGAGCGAGTTTGACATAGCTGTTGGCACAAGCTGTGCCCATCGCTACACCAACCTTCTGGATAAAATAATCATTATCAAATATAAAGACATTGTTGGCCATTGTTTATATTTTTGTATTTTTCATACTTTTAGAGTTTATAGGTCTTATAAATTGATACATGAAACTAGTAATCGCCGTGGTATCCCCAAAGTCTCAAAACAACCCACTAAAGTGTAGTGGGTCCAAAAACAAAACAGTGTAAGAAACTTTTCTGTGTGGAAGATTTTCAGTCCATATATTTCTAGTTAATCACTGTATATTAATCAGATCACACAACAGCAGTAGAAGTAGCAAACGTAAACTCGTCTTAAGTCAAAACAAAACAAAAAGTAATAATAGAAAATATATGATTGTACAGCATGACTAAGTATTCAAAAGTAATCCAGGCAAGGCAGGCAGTCTGTTTCCAGTCGAAAATCCTTTAAGTACACAGACAAGCGATCCAAGTAAAACAAAAATAGAGTAATAATTTCCTCACAGGCTTTCTAAATATATATATAGTTTTTATCAGGCATGGGAGTGGTTTATTGTGCTATAAAACAAAGTGTTATTGGTACACATGTTAAATTCACATCCCTTCCCCCATCAGTGTGACATTCGAGCTGGTCCTGCCCTACCTAGTAGCTGTCATAATAATATATAACCCTTATGTACTTTAAATAAAATTTATAATGATGTGGTACCTCTTATTTAACCAAATTATTAAGTAGATTATTACGTCTGTGATTTTATCCAAGACAATATACTACATGGCTGGAAATATATTAATCTTAGTTCATTTGGCAAACCTCCACTTACTTTATAATTATTTATGGAGCCCATGCCCACGTTTACCTTATTTTTTTGGAATACCAAAGCCACACAAGAACAGAGAAGACCCACCTTATAGACCAATGGTAGCAAGTGGAGGTTCCCTTACTGAAGCCACAGCCATTTACCTTGATTACTTGCTGAAACCTCTAGCAGAAAAGAATAAGTCATACATAAGAGATTCAATGGCTTTTTTGAAGAAAATAAAAAACATTACAGTGGAAGCTGACAGTATTTTGGTAACTATTGTTGTTGAGTCCTTGTACACAGTGCTCCCTCACAATTACTGTATAACCGCAGCTATGGAGTCTTTTAAGAAACATAATCAGGGTACACAGGCACAACTGCAAATGTTAAGCAAGTTCGTTAATCTTGCACTGGACTTCAATTTCTTTACTCTCAATGGCAAACACTACAAACAAAAAACTGGTATAGCAATGGGGGCTGCCATGGCTCCCAGCATAACTAACATAGCCCTGGGCAAATGGGAGGAGGACTTTGTGTTAAACAACACAGATTGCATGCAGCATATCACATGCTACTAACATTTTATTGATGATGTCTTTATTGTGTGGGAAGGTGACACCTTGCAGCTTGGAGATTTTATCACTTACCTCAATCAAACAACCCCCTTCCTGAAGTTTACCTCTTCCCATAGCTGTACTTCAACCACTTTCTTAGATATGCAGATTTCCAAGAACACCAACAATAACAGAATCACCACTGATCTATTCAGAAAACCAACGAGGGTTAACTTATTACTCCACAGTAAAAGTCTACATCCTACAAAAACAAGTATAATGTAGTGAAGTCCCAAGGCTATAGATTAGCTTGAATTACCACAGAGATGGAACCATTTTTGGGAAACCCGAACAACTTAGAGAATGATTTTCTAGTGAAAGGCTATGAAAGTCAGATGTTAAAAAACATCCTGGAACCCATTATAGAACTGAAAAGGACTGAAGCACCTTCACTCAACCTCCCCAGTAGAAAAATGTTAAGTAATTCCAGAGAGAATAACAAATGCAAAAATAGCTGCATCCTGACATATACTTTGGATTATCACAGTATCAAAAATATTACTGAAGAAAACTGGGACATTGTCACAGGAAACCCTTTTCTGATTAACATCGTAGGTGAAGCCCCATCACTTGCTTATAGGAAGGCCAGGAACATTAGAAGTTTTGTTGAATTTAAACCTAGACTATGTGAGAAAAGCACTAAACGATGTGAAACTAATTGTACATTTTGTATATTTATACAGCAAGGTGATAGTTTTTATTGCCCTTATTTAAAGAAGATCATTAAAACCAGTGCAGGGGGTGACTGAAACACTAAAAAAGTAATTTACAGGGCACAGTGCAATGAATGTGATGCATTCTATGTGGGCAAGACTGTAAATAAACTCAAGAGTAGGATTTCATTTCATCTGTCAGAAATCCGCTCTGGATGTAAAAATAAGGCACTAGCCAAACACCTTTCTCTTCATAAAAGACACACAGGTAGTAAGTTCCAGATCCTGGATCACATAGACATGGGTGATCTTGAAGGAGACATCCCGAATATTCTGGAGAAACATAAACTCATGTGGCAATTAAAGCTGAACTCTTTTAGGAAGCCTGGACTAAACTACTGCTGTTCAAAAGTGCACTGGAACTTAAAAAATTGCCACATTGTTTACATGACTAACTGTATTTTATTTTATTCTACAAATTGGTTTTAAATACCATTTTAAATCAGTTGACATTTAAGTGTATATTTTGTTTCCATCATCATACATACATTTTTTTCTTACTTTTATATTTTTCTGGTTCTTTTTTCCACTTTATTCAAAATGATGTGTAATAACAATACTAACTAATTATATAGGTTTTTAGGGTTCTTGTACACAGAGCTGAAGAAGTCTAGAAGGACGAAAGCGATCTTTGTTAGCAATAGGTTATGAAAATAGAAATTGATTTTTACATGCAAAATGTATATGTATATATTTTTTTTGATTGCCAAATGAACTAAGGTTGATATATTTCCAGCCATGTAGTATACTGTCTTGGATAAAATCACAGACTTAATAATCTACTTAATAATTTGGTTAAATAAGAGGTATCACATCATTATAAATTTTATTTAAAGTACATAAGGGTTATATATTATTATGACAGCTAGTAAGTAGGACAGGACCAGCTAGAATGTCACACTGATGGGGGAAGGGATGTGAATTTAACATGTGTACCAGTAACACTTTGTTTTACAGCACAATAAACCACTCCCACGCCTGATAAAAATTATATATATATATATATATATATATATATATATATATATATATATATATATTTAGAAAGCTTGTGAGGAAATTATTACTCTATTTTTGTTTTACTTGGATCGCTTGTCCGTGTACTTAATAAAGGATTTTCGACTGGAAACAGACTGCCTGCCTTGCTTGGATTACTTTCAAATACTTAGTAATGCTGTACAGTTATATATTTTCTATTATTACTTTTTGTTTTGTTTTGACTTAAGACGAGTTTACGTTCGCTACTTCTACTACTATTGTCTGATCTGATTAATATACAGCGATTAGCTAGAAATATATAGACTGAAAACCTTCCACACAGAGAAGTTCCTTACACTGTTTTATAAATTGATACATGAATACACATATACTTTTTAATATGTTTTTGTACATTTTGAATGCTTAGTGGAAGGTTAGCCTTAATGCCTTTAGGTACTTTGCCTTTAAAATTTCAAAAGTAGATTGTCTCTTAATTGAAGTGATTATAAATTTGGTAGACTGATTTTGAATGTTGTCTGATGAAGGGGTTGGATCCCTGAAAGCGCTTACTACTGAATAAACTCGTTTGCTGTGGTACGGCTGGTGTTTCTGTTATTTGGATATTTTCGTTTTTGTGCACCCGCCGTTTTAGTAGTTGGAGAGAATTTCTGGTTTCCAAATTCCATAATTAGCCTGACCATGTCATGCAATATCATTCTTACTACTTAGTTATTCAGCTTTGAGCCACAGTATACTACTTTTATTTGCACTAGTTGACCTTTGCATAGGCAATTAAGTGATTTTTCTGAATCTGTTCCTTAATGTTTTAGATCTAATATTACATGAAACTATACATTTATGTATAGTTTCATGTAATATTAGATGAAACTATACATTTATGTTTTGACAGATTGCATATTTGTTAGCCAGAGCAGAACTGACAATAAAAATGAAAAAGAATGCTTCATAACTGCTGCAAACTGTCTAAAGGCCATCCTGACTTTAATCTGACACTCAAACCAAGAGATTATATTACTGTAATGTTTTCGACTGTTAATAAAATTTTCAGGGTAAGACACTTTGATAACCAGCATTGAATTACACACTGTAAGAGCTACCATTAGTAAATGCAATGAAATGACAGCCTATTGAATTTTTGTATCCCCCCCGCATTTATTAAAATAATCAGTTTGTTTTAAACATTTAAAAAATTATCAGGACACATCAGCAAATCCAAAAGTTCATGGAAAATACTGAATTCTTAAACAAAAGTGTGGGACAAGATTTATTCTAGTAAGTGAATATTACCTTTGAAGGGGAAAATCAAACTATGTCAATCCCCATTCCTGTCTTTCTCTCACACACACACACACACACACACACACACACACACACACACACACACACACACACACACACACACACTATTTTAAGTAGTGAGGATGTCATAGCTGGAAGCTCCAACGTGGGGGAAGTACTGACAGAACACGAACTAGAAATCCTTCCATGAAAACATAATCTGTTTGTGAAGTTGGCCCTACGATGGATCTAGGTATTAAATTTAGTAACAACCCGACTTTACATGAGTATAAATAACATCAGTAAATACTAAGACACTAAAGATAATTGATCTTTTATTTTAAAGCTGCAAAAACAATATGTGCAGATACATTATCTGAGATCCAAAACTGAGATCCAAATGTTGGAAATGGTTTAAAATAAATTCAAAAAAGAGTTGCATATCACAGCTTTCTCTTCAGGAAAGACATTTCTATGAACTTGTTTAATGTGTTTAACACAGCCTACAGACTTTAGGAGGCAAATTTTGTTAGGGATTTACAGCTTTCGCAGAACAACCAATGCAAGTGCTGTTAGGATTTGAGTTTCAAAAAATCTAATAATAAACACAAGATAATCATCTACTAATTTCATTACTTGTTTATGCAGAACTCATAGAAAATATACATTAATCAGAGTTAGTTGTCAAGCAATGGAATTATTTACCTCTATTCATTAAGCAGTCTCAATGCATGAAACTTAAAAAAAAAAAAAAAAAAAAGACAATTCCCAGGCATGTCAAATGAGTTTCAGTAATAACATAAATAGGCCTGTATTTTTCAAACGTCTTATGGCCTAAACATAGGACACTTGAAATTATGAATTTAAAGTAAAACTGTCAACTTATTTTTGCTTCACATGCTTGGGTTCTTGTTTTTAAATGTTTAAATGGTTTATAGATGAACTGACTAAAACAATCAGTGTTTTTGGTTAGTAACATTCAGCTAACAGCAGATTTGTCAAGATGCATCTCATGGATAAAAATGATTCCCACTTATTTAAATGAAGATCACATTTTTGATAATAACTCATTCATCATCATCATCTTTCGGCTGTTCCCATTAGGGGTCGCCACAGCGGATCATCTGTTTCCATTTCTTCCTGTCCTCTGCATCTTGCTCTGTCACACCAACCACCTGCATGTCCCCTCTCACCACATCCATAAACCTTATCTTAGGCCTTCCTCTTTTCCGGTTACCTGGTAGCTTCATCATTAGCATCCTTTTCCCAATATACTCAGCATCCCTCCTCAGCACATGTCCAAACCAACGTAATCTTGCCTCTCTGGCTTTGTCTCCAAATCTTCCAACCTGGGCTGACCCTCTAATATACTTATTCCTAATTCTGTCCTCCCTCGTCACACCCAGTGCAAATCTTAACATCTTTAACTGTGCCACATCCAGCTCTAACTCCTGCCTTTTTGTAAATGTCACTGTCTCCATCCCGTATAACATGGCTGGTCTCACTACCCTCTTGTAGACCTTCCCTTTCACTTTTATTGGTACTCGTCTGTCACAAATCACTCGACACTCTTCTCCACCCACTCCTTCCTGCCTGTACTCTCTTCTTCACCTCTCTTCCACACTCACCATTACTCTAAACTATTGATCCCAAGTATTTAAACAACTGTTATACTTAATTCTAATATCATATCAACACAATGAAACTATAATTTATATACAGTGTCTATTATCAAGAAAATATCTGAAGTGAGTATTTTTGTGAACTGAGTGAGACAAGACAGCACAGTCTAATGGCTATATTGACCTACTTGTGGTCCTTACAGTGTAGAGCTGTATCCATGAAACATTATAATTTTTGACAAATTCTCAGAAAAACATATCAAAAGACTTGACTAAAAACTGTACTTGGTGATTTTTAATATGAGCATGCATGCACCTTCATCTTCATTTAATATGTGTTACTTCATGAGTATTTATATTTTGCTGGTGTTGCTAGCATATAAAGATGTCACTTTTATGGAGAAATACAAGATTGTCACTTCTGATATAACGCCCACTCAGTACAAATATAATGCAGATATCCCCTTCACTAAACAGAAGTGATGCACCTCTTCCTTACAGAAACTGAACAATAATACTGAATCTTAATAGACTGGCACAGTGAAATGCCTGCAGAATTGTACATCTGGGACCCACATACACAGGCAATGTCTAAGTCATCCTTAGACAGTTCCTAAAACTGACATTGTACCCTTGAGGGCTTAGGTTCATAGGTGTGTACTAGGCTAATGGCCCTGGGGCCTTTACAAGCCTAGCCATAGGATTACCCTGGCATCGTGCCATCCTTAAAATGACTTAAATGCATATTAGCACAGATGCTGACTGTGACATTTGGCGTTGTCACTGCATGGATATTTGGTGGTAGTATTTATGCGTATGTATGTGTATATATATATTTATATATATATATATATATATATATATATATATATATATATATATATATATATGGTTTCAGTTCAGAATCCTGAAATATCACAAAATCCTGAATTTCAGAAAACTTCATAATCTGGAAGCCCAAAATCCTGAAAACTCAAAATCCTGAATCCCAAAAGACTGAAAACACACAGGATACATATCCTGACTATAGAGAACACAAACCAGACTACATTTCACCAAATATAAGCAGCGGGCAAGACCCCCTGCACCCCCCCATGTGGGGGGGCTGCGCCCCCAACATCCCCTGCTACTTAAATATACCAACTCCAAGATTGCACTTCACTACACTAGCATGAGTTACGTTGTAGTATAGCATGTTAAAAGGGAATGTTACTAAGGTTACAACAGGCAGTCATGAACACATGTGATGGTATGTTTGCCACTTTTTCCTGTGGAGTGCAATCTTGGAGTTTATATATTCAATTAGCAGGGGGTGTGGGGGACACAGCCCCCCACAAGGGGGGATGCAGGGTGGGGCTTGCCCCCCTGCCCATACTTGGTGAAAAGTGCTATCCTTTGTCTTGTATGTGTTTCTCTGTGTCGTTGTACTAGAATATTGTCATTTTTTGTGTCCTGTATATTTTCAGTATTTTGTGATTCAGGATTTTGAATTTTCAGGATTTTGGGTTCCGGATTATGAAGCTCAAGATTGTGATATTTCAGGATTCTGAAGTGAAACTATATATATATATATATATATATATATTCGTGTGAAAAACCCGCGGTGGTGGTGCTGCGGTAGCAAAACCCGCGGCGGTGGTGCTGCGGTAGCGTTGTCGCCTCACAGTAAGACGCTGTCCGGTTCGATTCTCAGCTAGAGTGTCTTCTGCGTGGAGACATGCGTGAATGGGCGTACCTTCATTGAAGGTTGTGCGTCAGGCCTGGCAAGCCGGTACATAAAAATCAACTTCCAATCATTAGCGGACCGGAGTTCCACTGTGGCGACCCCTAACCGGGAAAAGCCGAAAGACACAACATATATATATTCGTGTGTGTGTGTGTGTGTGTGTGTGTGTGTGTGTGTGTGTGTGTGTGTATACAGACAGAGAGAAAGAGAGAGGTGCCCTACAAGTTGTCAAATGACAACTTGTCAAGACTGGAGAAATCCTGTCATTGCTGATCAAGCAAGCTGTAGTGTTTCTATGTGAAATGGCAATACAGTGGGGATTGGGGAATTTATCCCTTTTCCCACTGTAGTGTGATCTCTAAGTTGGCATAAATAATTAACAGGGGGTGTGGACGGTGCAGGGTGGCTTGCCCCTGCAAAAAACATTTTTTTTTTATTTTGACAGGCTGCAGACATACAAATCATGTTCAATCAGTTGCCTTTTGATAGGGTGTATTTTTGATAGCAAGTTGTCTAATTAAATTTTTAAATTATTAATACATTTTTTGGAAACTCATGAACTGATATGAGATAAACTGATAGAGGAAATATGTTTTTATAAAATGTTATAGTTTCCTGAATTTGATACGGAACCTTTAACATGTGAAGCAGTAAACCCTTTAATACATGGTTTTGAGTTACCTTGGCACTATTTACTTTTTTAATTAATTTATTTATTTGTGGTTTTTTTTTTGACCAGGAAAGTCTAACTGAGCAGAGCCCATTTTCAGTGGGGGACCATCACAGTACATTTAGAATAACATGTGAATTTCAGACGGTTATCAGAAAAACAAGTTACATTTCTCAGAAAAAAAAACAATTACAAAACAGGTATACACAGTTAAATATTTACATCCATAATTACAAGTCTGTACAGTTCTGGTAGCTCTAAAATCTTGCAAGAAGTAAATGGGCTGATACTGTAGAAGGAAAATGTTGTAAAGAAGTTTAGAGTTCTTACATTTCAGTAAAGAAAGGTTTGCAAGGAGTTCAAAATAGGTAATGAAGTAAGCTATTATTATGGAAGATTATTGTCTCATGTTTATTTTTCACAAAAGTCCTAAGTATTTGAACGAGTGGTTTCAGCTTACTAAAAATTGTCCTGGTACAGTATTTCCATTAAATGAAACTTATGATAAAAAGAAATTAGAGAATTTGAAGGGTATTTTCAAAGAAAAAAACAAGGCTAGTGGGAAACAATGGGCAATATTTTATTCTTGGTACACTGAAGCTCTTAAAAGGAAAAATGAATCAGCATTAAGGGGGTTACAAGTTGCTAAAAAGAAGTTGCTACAACGGGTAAAATAAGTTAAGAAGGTAGTACAGACGAGTAAAAAGGGATCCCTTTATCCTGTCTTGATAGGTTTGGAAGAAACAGGGGATGGCCAAAAAGCAGAGACTTCAGAAGTGGATGATAATCCTCCCATAGATACTGCACCCCCACCTGCCAGTACCAGTACAGGAGGAATTAAAAACTAAAATAGAATGTTATAACCTTACTTTAATAGATTTCAACCAGCTGCTTTGGGTAGTCACTTCAGATGAAATAAGAAAACAGTTACTTGAAAAGGTTGGAATAACAGAAAATGCTGTGGTGGTACGGCGGTAGCGTTGTTACCTCACAGTAAGAGGTTCTCCCGTTCGATTCTCGGCTGGGCTTGGGAGTGCCTTCTGAGTAGAGTCTGCATGTCCTCCCCACGGTTGGGTAGCATTCGAAAGACATGCATGCGTAAATGGGCGTGCCTTCGTTGAAGGTTGGGCGTCGAGCTGGCACCTCGGCGTTTCGTAAAAATCTACTGCCAATCATTAGCGGACCAGAGTTCCGCTGTGGCGACCCCTTACCAGGAAAAGCCAAAAGACAAACAACAACAACTCTCACAGTGAATGCACTAGTAGACAAAAGGACAGGGTTGTTAAAAATAAAATTACAGAAGTGTGTCAAATTAGGACAGACTGGTCTAAGATATATTTGAGATGTCTTAAAGCAGTATCTGCTTGACATTCAGGAATACGAGATCCAGAAAAACAAGCTAAGCCAGCTATTGCAGCTGCTTTCATGCAGGGTCTGCAAGCCCTTGGACAAAATCAAATAAAGTAAGTGCTTTCAGACTGCCAGGGAAAGGACTTGGAGTCATTACGAAGTGCTGCAAATCACTGTACTGAGTATCAGGGAAAAGCGAGAAAGGATACTGAGGATAAGCCTGTTAACTTTGCAAATAAGGCAGCAAGGAGCCCCAAGGGGATGAAGAAGAGGCAGAGGAAGAGGGAAAAGAAATTGCTAGGGGATTTAGTAAGAGTGCTGGTCGAGGGGAACAAGGTGCAGCCAGTTGGCAACAATGAGCTGGCAGTGCCCCTCCTTCCTTATCTGATGGATCTTAATTCAATTGTGGTGAAGCAGGACACTGGAGAGGAGAATGCCCAAGATACCTGGACTGAATGGCAGCTCAGTTATAACAATGCTGCATTTCCTCCACCACCTCCTCAAATTGGAAGGAGTCAGGAATCACCATACTGAGTATGTCAGAATAATAAAACAGAAATAAATCTTAAACATCTGCTGCCAGTAGATCAGAAAGGACCCTATGTTAAGGTAGAAATTAATTCAAAGAAAATTTGTTTCCTGGTGGACATTGAAGCCACTAAGTCTGTATTAAAAGTTACATCAGATAGTCAGACACCAATATCAAGACATAAAGTAAAGGCAGTTAGAGTAACAAATGCTGCTGTTGCGTATCCTGTTTCAGAACCTATACCCATTTCTTTAGGACCGATTTAAGAAAGGCATTGTTTCCTTTTCAGTACTACTGCAATAGTAAATTTGCTAGGGAGAGACCGTTATGCAGACTTGGTTGTACTATTTACTGTGCACCAGAAGGGGTGTATTTGGATGTTCCATAAGAATCAAACAGGGAAGTATTACCAATCTTAGCAGAAGCTGAGGAAGAGCCTGCTGAAGGCATACAGACAACTGAAAACTGTTGCAGTAGGTACGTGCTAACTTAAAGGTTCATAGGTTGGTACTAGGCTATCGGCCCTAGGGCCTATACAAGCCTAGCCATAACAATTCCCTGGCTATTTCTTCCCACAATATTTATTTCCCTTCAGCCCTTTATGGGCTAAACACGCTAATGAAGTAGGTATATTAAAATCTGCAAAACCAGTAAAAAATAAAATTAAATCCATCTAAACCTCTCCCTAGAGTTCCACAGTATCCACTGAAACAGAAGCAGAGCAGGGAGTCAAACCTATTACTCATTCCTTAATACAACAAGGAATAATAGTGCCAGCTAAAAGCCCCTGCAATACTCCTATTCTCTGTAAAGAAGCTAGGAAAGGATACGTATAGGTTTGTGCAAGATATGAGGGCTATAAACAATGCAGTATTACCAACCTGGACTTCTAACAATGCAGAAATTGCTAAACCTCTGACAAATCTTTTTATAACAGGATATACCAGAGCCCCTCCATTGGGACAGTGAAGAGGAAAATTCATTTCACAATTTAAAGCAAGCTTTAGTTACTGCCCCACCTTTAAGGTTACCAAACTATGGAAAGAATTTCATTTTATTTTGTCATGAAAGAAATTGATTTTCTCAAGGAGTGCTTACACACAAACTTGGGGACAATTATCGTCCAATAGCTTATTATAGTACAGCACTTGATTCTGTTGCAAATAAATTTCCACCATGTTTAAGGGCAGTGGCTGCTGTCACCATTCCACTCGATCTTACACAATCACTGGTGCTCGGGTATAATCCTACAGTAGCCATCCCACATTCTGTGTTAGCTCTCTTACATAAAATGAAAACTCAACCCCTCTCAACTGCACGTGTAACTAAATATGAACATACTCTTCATTCTGATCCATCTATTTCTCTCATACACTGTTATGTTCTAAATCCTGCATCTTTTTTACCTACTACCAAGGATGGTGAACAGCATGCTTATGTGTTTGTGACTAATTATCTACTTTCTTCTAGGAATGACTTAAAGGGCACTCCTATACCCAACACTGAACTGGACCTATTTGTAGATAGTTCCTGTGGAAGAGATCAAAATGAAAATCTGGTCACAGGAATATCTGTCTGCACCACTAATGATGTTTTGCTTCAACAAAAGCTTGTGGGCATACATTCAGCTCAGGTAGCTCAGTTAGTGGTTCTACAATGGACTTGTGAGTTAGCCAAAGACAATGTTGTCAATGTCTACACCAACAGTCACTAAGTTTTTGGTATAGTATATGATTTTGGGCAACTTTGGAAACAGATTATTTTTAACTTCAGCAGGAACTCAAGATTAAAAATTCTTTTTTTTTGTAAATGCTCTCTTAAATTCTCTTTAGTTACCTAAAGAATTTGCAGTAGTTAAATGCAGTGCCCATCAAAAGAGTACAGATACTGTTTCAAAGGGAAATAATTTGGCAGATCAAGCTGCTAAGCAAGTTGTAGAAGGACTTTGTGCAAAATTACATGTGATTTCCAAGCTGAAGCATCACAGGGAAAAGTTCAGAGGTGGCTTAAAGACGGATGCAGTAAATCCGACAATGGGTTTTGGCAACATCTGGATGGCCAACTGGTGGCACCTGCCTCCTTGCTACCTTATTTAGTAGCGGCATATCATTTACCAGCCCATGCAGGTAAGACAGCTTTATTTAATCAAATTACCCAAAGTCGGTATGCCCCTCATGTCTCCTCTTTGATACTTCAGTATGCTAATGATTGTACAGTGTGTCTAACATACAATGTTAGCATAAATTTGAATGTTAATGCTGCATGCTTACCACCACCTTGGGGACCTTTTGTTAATGTGCATCTGGACTTTGTCCAGATGCCAAAGTTCCATTATTTACAATTTATATGTATGCATGTTTTCTGCATGGCCGGAAGCTTACCCGTGTCACAAAGCAGATTCTGTAACAGTTGTCAAGAAACTTATCTTTGAAGTAATTCCTAGATTTGGTGTACCTTGTACTATTAATAGTGATCAGGGAACACATTTAATAATTCCCTGACCAGAGAGCTATGCAACATTTTTAATACTAAGTTGAGTCTTCACTGTCTCAACCTTCCACAATCATCTGGATTAGTAGAGAGGGTCAATAGAACTCTTAAAAATAAGATTTGGAATATCTGTGCTGAGACAAAACTTAAATGGTCAGAAGTACTTCCCTTAGCGTTAAAGTATGAGGAGTACATTAAATACTACAATGAGACTGAGTCCCTATAAGATATTAATGGGGAGGCCCATGGCCCTTCCAGTTACTCCCCAGTGTCAAATGAAGAATTAACTCTAACGAATGATGTTACATTGTCTTACTTCACAAAACTTATTCATTTTTTGCAGCAGTACCACAGAACTGTACAAGAAGCTCTTCCTCAACCTCCTGACCAGCCCTGTCACCAACTGTGGCCCATGATTGGGTTTATGTTCAAACTTTCCAGAGAAAAAACTGAGTCCGAAGTGGAAAGGCCCTTTCCAGGTTCTGCTTGCAACCTTTACTACCATCTGCTGTTCAGTGCTACCAACTTGGATGCACTCTTCACATTGCAGGAAGATATGTCATGTGGCAATCCCAGACGAATCGTCTGTCAGCAAAGGAAGATCAAAGCGTGAAGGATGAACCATCTGTCCCAGTGAAGGATTATAAGAGAAAATCAGCTCAGATGACAGTCCATGATGAATTCAGTGACAACAGGTACTGTTGCTTTGTTTTTGTTGCTGTCTCCTTTTATAAACTGGTCAAGAGAAAATAGTTTCCTTTTGCTTCTTTGACAGTATCTTGTGGACTTAAATGTGACAAACTATTTAGTGTGTTCATGTATACCTCATCATTCTGAGGCAGAGATTCCCACGATTCCAATCCATGTATCTCAAGTGACATTTGAAAAGGAACTTAGTGACATTAATCTGACTTGGCAACTGACTATTCAAAGTTGGTCTCTTTTCAGCTTGCAACCACAAATCGTGGATACATGTTATGCCAGAAATGGGGCTGTACCAGTAGGAAACAGCAGATGTAATGATAATAGATATGAAAGTGCGTTGAACTCTTTACACCTAAAACGCTACGACTAGGGGCATGGCTTGGGCATTATAGAAGATTGTTACTACATTTGCTGTGATTGTGCCTACCCCCTGGTTGCCTACAAACTGTTCTAAATGTTGTTTTGTGGGCTATATTACTCCTGCTATTCAACATTTTGAGAATCCTCCAACAGGCAGACTGAGAAATAAACGAGCAATTCACTGAGCAGAGTAAGTATTTTCAGTCTTTACTCCTAGGTATGTCGTGCAAAGGACAATGCTCAAGAATCACCATGCTTGCTCAAATTCTTCAGGAGGTAGCAAAACGTACTTCATATCACATCAGGATGGCAAATTAAGAAATGACTGAAATTCGAACTGGGGTATTATAAAATCGGCTGGCACTCAACATAATGCTAGCTGCCAAAGGGGGGGGGGGTCATGTGCCCTAATAGGAAGTCGTTATTTCTGTATTAATGACCATCATGATGAAGAAGAAAAGTTAGCCAGTTTCATGGAGCATAGATCCAAGGATCTGGACAGTACAGCTAAACAGTGGATACTTTTTGGATGGTTGGGCATTGCGGAAAAGAAGACACAGATAAGATATGAGAAAAAATGTAAAAAAAATATCTAGGGATATGGCTCAATATAAGGAAAACGGTATATATATATATATGGAAGGAAATGGAAATTGGCAAAGAGAAAGATATCAGTAAACAAAAAATAAATGACGAGGTAAGCAATAGAGGAAGTTACAGGAAAGAGAATAAAAGAGGTAAAGGATATGTAAACCATAGGAATTACAGACAAAATTTTCAGAGAGGTTGGAACCCACAGTATTGGAAAAAGAAACCAATGACAAGAAATGGGAATCAACGTCAAACTTATTATCAGGGGGAACATACAGGGACAAGTACAAGCAGAGGAAGGAACACTGGTATTAACCAAAGGAAGTTCTAAAGTTGTTAATACTAATGAAATAACTGTTGATGGAGTAATCCATAGTTGTAACAACTTTAAAATTTACAATTACTCCAACCTTACAGTGAACAGAGCACACACTTTGACCTATTGTCTAAGGGTATGAAGTATATACCAACACCCCAATTTAGACTAGTTGATTATTTATGTGAAATCAAACTATTCACAAGGAAGTTGAACCTGTCCATTATGTTTCAGGACAAGAATAGTGAGAGACAAAAGGAGATGGTTACTAGAGAAAGTAAGTTAAAGAAAAAAAGTGTATTAGTTCCATTAATGAACCCTAGAGTTGAAATGTATGAAAAACAAGTATTGAAGGATATATACAGACTTAAGAACAAAAACAAAGCGAAGAAAATTAATTATAATTTGACATTAGAAGAAAGGGAAGTACTAAGAAACTTAAGAGGAGATCACAAAATTCGTATAATGAAACCGGATAAAGGGGGAGGAGTGGTTATTTATGATAAGATGGAATATTCTAACAAAATGTTTGTTTTACTAACATAATCAGGGAACTATCAATCTGTATCCTTGAATGAGATCAAAACAGCGTACCAATGCATAGATTCTTATATTGAAGAATTTTGGATAGATAACCGTATTAATTCTGAGGTGTATAATTTTTTAAAGGTACAATATCCTGTGTTAGCAACATTAGTTGGGATTCCTAAGATACACAAAAGTATAACCGACCCCCAATTTAGACCAATTGTCTCAGGGAGTCAGGCTAAAATATTTCCATTAGGTGTGGCTATTGACACATGGCTGAAGGATATTTACAATCATATCCCACACCTAATTAAGGACTCCTGAGACTTTCTAGGAAAATTCCCTATTCAAGAGGATTATAACAAACTTATATATGTAACGATTGATGTTATAGACTTATTTTCATGTATTCCCAAACATCTAGGATTGGAATCTTTTTGCAACAGCATAAGAAAACACACTTACATATATTGGGATAAGATAAGTCTGATTATGGACTGTATGTCTACGGTATTGCAGCATAACTACATCTATTACAAAGGAGAATACTACAGAAACTCCCAGATATGCTCAGAACTAGTTCAAAATGATGTGAAGATTACTGATCCTACAGACATTGCCAACATACTGGCTGACAGGTTCAGTGCAAACTTCTCCCCCTCCCCAAAGGAGAAATATCTATACCAGCGTTGCAGCCCCCAAACATCTCCAACGCCCAAGTGAGAACTGCTCTCCAAAGCAAAAAACACAGCATCCATGGGACCTGATGGTGTCCCGGCTGTGTGCTCCATGAACTCAACGAGGAATTAAACCCACAGCTAGGACAGCTGTTTAATCATAGTCTTACCTCTGGATACGTACCCAGGAGTGGCGACTGCAACTGTGGTCCCACTTCACAAAGGCGGTGCCTCCACCGACCCTGGAAATTACCGGCCCATTAGCTTGACAAGCCTTATCTGCAAAGCCATGGAGAGGATCATAATGGACCTCATAAATAAAGACATAGGGAATTTGCAGACTTTGGATCCATCCCAGTTTGGCTTTGTCAAAGGCAGATCATGCCTTCTAAACTTGGTTGACTTTTTGAAACAGTCACCAAAGCCATTGATGAGGAAAGGCAGTCCATACAGCCTACCTCGATCTGGCGAAGGCCTTGATACAATACCCACTCGGGTATCATTGAAAAACTCATCAGCTTAAATGTTAACCCATACATCACAAGATGGGTTGCAAACTGGCTGAGTGACAGAACCCACAGGGTCAGAGTTGCTGGCGCCATGTCAGACTCAAAGCCTGTCACAAGTGGTGTACCACAGGGCTCAGTCCTGGGCCCACTCTTGTTTGGCATCTACTTTTCCAGTACAAGCAAACACAGGAGGGTTATGGCTGACAAAGTTTGCAGATGACTGCAAACTGGGCCATAGTAGAAAACACATCTGACACAGATATCCTTCAGAAGGGTCTCACAAAACGGATAACTGGTGCCAGAGCCATGGCCTAAAGTTAAATGCCAAAAATGCATAGTCATACCCTTCGGGAAAAACAAGGTTACCCCTAGCTACCAAATAGGTGGCAATCCACTGAGCACAGAAGAAGTTATCAGGGACCTGGGGACCCAGGTTGATAGTAGTCTGTCATTCGACACCCATGTAGCTAAAGTAGTTAGGAAGACCTTCTACATTGCCCACCTTATCATGAAGGGATTCTCATCTAGATCAAGGGAGGTCATAGTCTCCCTATACTCATCACTCATCAGACCAATGATTGAGTACAATGCCCCATTCGGAATGTATCTGACCCGACACTTGCAGCAGCTGGAGAGGCCACAAAAGTTCCTCACCAAAAGGATAAAGGGTCTCAAACATCTGTCCTATGCTGCCCGACTGAAAGAACTCCAGCTCTATTCAGTCGCACCACTTGCTCAGAGGTGACCTTTGCCTAACATACAAGGCCATGTCAAACCCAGATTTGATGAATATGCTTCACCTCAAAAAATCTAGATCCGTCAGAGCCACAAGGGCGGAGACTTAAACCTCGACACGGCTATTAATAGGGCGTGCTGGAGGGATAGATTCATCACCCAAAGACTCCTATGCTGTGGAATAAAATCCCGGTATATGTGAGGCAGAGCACCTCGCTGGCCTTGTTCAAGAGAAATCTTGACCAATGGATGGGAGATCGCAGATATACCCCAGGGATTACCTCAGTGTCACTGCTCAACAGAGGCACAGCAAAATAATGGGTATAGTTCCCCATACTAAAGGGGTGGCGTAAGCCACAAAACTATGGGCTAGGCTTGTAAATGCCCTCGGGCAGATAGCCTAGTATGAACCTATGAACCTATGAACCTATGGACAAAACAGAGGTGTAGCAATGGGGTCAGCCTGTGCACCGATATTTGCAAATTTAGTCATGTTGGACTGGGAGGAAACAGTGGTATTTCCTAATAATATGTTCAGACATGTGAATCGTTATACAAGGTTTCTTGATGACATTTACATTTTGTGGAATGGTAATTTGGATGAACTGGGTACATTTATTTCCTTCTTGAATTCAAGTAGCGAATTTTTAAAATTTACATACTCAGTCAGCACTAATGGAATAGCATATTTAGACACATTTATTTCGCACGATAATGAAGGTTTCAAATCACGTATATATAGGAAAAACACATTTTCTAATGATTATCTGCAATATACGAGTAATCATCCGAACAAATTATTATATAACATTTACAAAGGGCAGTGTATAAGGGCAGCCCATATGACATCAAGATATGAAGAAATGAAAGTGGAAATGGAATTTCTAACTAGACTATTTGAAGAAAGAGGATACGACAGGGAAATGAGAGATGTAAACCAGTATGTTACCCAGCAATGGGGTAAAAAATACTTACCATTGTTAGGGGATTATGAAGGAATAAGAGGTATTACAAATAATATTAACAAAATTGATAATACAGTGAAATATCAATGAGCTTGTGTTTTGGAATATAGTCCCTATGTACACCAGATTAAGCAAATTATGGAAACTTATTGGAAGGTTTTCATGGTGGATGATCACTTAGTTGGATACGTAGGGGAACGACCATATTTTGTGTACAAAATGGGAAGTAATTTAAAAAGACTATTAGAGAATAGTGAGTGGAATAAAGATGGTAACAACACAGACAACCACCACAAGGCTACTAAAAAATGTGGTAATTGTAACCAGTGTGGAGTTATAATGGAGGAAAGAGAGATAACGTTAGACAATATGAATAAGACTAAAATTAGGTTCAAATCTGGTAATTGTAACACCAACTTTATTATTTATATGGCAAAATGTAACATGTGCTCTGGATCCTATATAAGTAAGACGGAAAGATCCTTTAAAAAGAGGATACTAAAAATTAGAAGTCTAAACCTCAAAATGCACTCACTTGAGGCACTCCTTAAAATGGAGAACAATGACATCTGTGCAGTGACAGAGACCTGTTTCAAAGCTCCAGAGAGCACCCCTGCATTACCAGGCTACAATTCATACCACACCTTTCGGCCACCTAACCCAGAACGAAGCACTAAAGGTGGAGGCGTGTCCATATTCGTTAAGGATATCCACACATCCAGGCTAGTTGCACAGCATAATGCATCCGAGATTATCCAAGTGCAACTAACTCTGGGCAAGACCGCAATCCAAATTGTAGCTTGCTACAGACCCCCCACCATGCCCCAGGATTTCCACTCCTCATTTCTTGATACACTGGAAAGTATTAGGGTACAACCCAACACCCTAATAATGGGCAATTTCAACTACCCCACCATTAACTGGGAAAACTACTCATGTACCAACTCTTTTGCTCAACATTTTCTAGAATTCATAAATTCCAATGCCTTGGATCAACTTATTCACACCCCCACCAGGGGCAGCAATATCCTAGACCTGGTCATTACCAACATCGGAAACCGGTGTTCCACACCAGAGGTCAGTTCCTCGTTGGTCTGATCCGACCACAAGCTAATCAGCCTAGACATACACATCCCACCCCCACCCTCAATTAGGGAAACCATCATAAAAAACTTCTCCAAAGCCAACTTCACACTTCTTAAGACAGAAGTGGCAAACTTCCCGACACCCATGCAGATGGACAATAGAGGTATGACTGCCGAATCCTACACAAATGCACTTTATAAGCACTTACACAAGTGCATGGATCATGCTATCCCTAATAGAACCAAGATGTTATCCTCCAAAAAAAGGAAGCCAATCTGGTGGTCCTCTGCCATAAACAAACTCTACAACAGAAGAAAGAAACTGTTGCAAAAAAGAGTACAATCCCATGACTGGAGGAACTCCCTGGTCAACCTCAGTAAGAAGCTGAGATCCCTCATAAAATCCTCCAAAGCTAGTTACGAAAACAAAATTGCCACCGACTCTAAAGACAACCACAAAGCATTCTATAGCTATGTCAAGAATCTAAATGGGAACACTCAGGTCTGCTCTGAGTTACAGCACAATGGCACTAAATATACAGAACCAACTGATATTGCCAACATCCTAGCAGATAGGTTCAGTGCTAACTTTTCTCCCCTCTCACCCCCTAGAGGGCCAATCCCTATACCGGAAGAATGCAGAGTTCCTATAATCACAGCTGCACAGGTAAAAAACACACTCTCCAAAGCCAAGAACACAGCATCCATGGGACCTGACAATATCCCAGGCTGTGTTCTACATGAACTACAGAATGAACTGGCACCCTACCTAAGTACTATTTTCAATCATAGCCTCAACTCAGGCTTTGTACCCACTGAATGGTGCACCGCGACGGTTATCCCACTCCACAAAGGGGGATCCACGACGGACACCGGGAACTACCGCCCCATTAGCCTGACGAGCCTGGTCTGCAAGGCCATGGAACGTATCATCGTGGAACTCATAAACAAAGATATTGCTAATCTCCAAACTCTGGACCCTACCCAGTTTGGATTTGTAAAAGGCAGATCATGTCTCCTAAACCTGATTGACTTCTTTGAAGCAGTCACCAAAGCCATAGATGAGGGTAAAATGGTTCACACAGCTTATCTAGATCTCGCCAAGGCTTTCGACACCATCCCCCACTCTGGAATTATAGATAAGCTCACTAAACTAGGTATAAATCCCTATGTCACAAGATGGGTTGCCAACTGGCTCACGGATAGAACCCACACTGTGAAAGTAGAGGATTCCAAATCCGACATCAGACCAGTGACAAGTAGAGTACCACAGGGTTCAGTCCTGGGTCCTCTCCTGTTTGGTATTTACTTCTCTGAAGTGCAGGCTAACACAGAAGGTCTTTGGCTAACAAAGTTTGCAGATGACTGCAAACTAGGAGCCATAATCAAAACTCCTAACGATGTGGACAAACTACAAAAGGGCCTCACTGAGACAGATACCTGGTGTCAAAGCCATGGCCTGAAGCTCAATGCCAAAAAGTGTATTGTCATCCCCTTTGGTAAAAACTCTGTACCCATGAACTACCACATAAGTGGTAGTCTACTTAATGCCGAAAATGTGATGAGACCTTGGGACACAGGTGAACAGTAGTCTCTCCTTTGATAATCACATTGCCACAGTGGTCAGGAAATCCTTCTACGTGGCTCATCTCATCACAAAAGGATTCTCATCCAGGAAAAAAAGAGGTCATTGTTCCCCTCTACTCATCACTCATTAGACCCATTATAGAGTACAATGCCCCTTTTGGTATGTACCTCACAAGACATCTACAACAACTGGAAAGACCACAGAAATACCTCACAAAGAGGATTACTGGCCTCAAACAGATGCCCTATGCAGACCGTCTTAAAAAACTACAGCTTTACTCCATCGCATATCGCCTACTCAGGGGTGATCTCTGCCTAACATACAAAGCTATGTCAAACCCAGAGCTGTTGGACATGCTTCACTTAAAGAAATCCCAATCCCTCCGAGCTACACGCTCTAGGGATCTAAACCTTGTCACCACAATAAACAGAACATGCTGGAGGGATAGATTCCTGTCCCAGAGACTTCCCATACTCTGGAACAGACTACCTATCTATGTCAAACAGAGCTCCTCATTAGCACTCTTCAAGAAAAATCTTGATGATTGGATGGGAAATGGGAAATTCACCCCGGGGATCACTTCTGTGGGTCTGCTCGACAGGGGCACAGGAAAATAATTTTCTTGGGTGGCGAAAGCCAGGGTACATTTTTTGGCTAGGCTTGTATGGGCCCTAGGGCCGATAGCCTAGTACCTACCTATGAACCTATGAACCTATGTAGTATTAAGAGAAAAGATGTAAACAACGCATTGTATAGGCACACAGAAAGGTTAGGAGAAAGAAACAATTTTAAATTTGCCATATTAGAGCACATTAAACACAACCCAAAGGGAGGTAATAGGAAAGAAACTTTGAGTTACAGAGAAGTATGGTGGCAACTTTTTACCTATGCTTCAAATTCACCAGGGTTGAATGAAAATATATCGATTAAACCGATTTTAGTGAGCAGAATGTTAAGAATGTAAGAAATGAAACCTGGGCTAAAATTCAACAAATATAAACATATATTACACATGCAACATATTTAGAATGATGGATAAATGTTACAACTATTAGAGGAACCTTCCACGAGAGGTTACATAATAAAACTGAACAATAAAATTGCTGATGCACACTCAATTAATAATTTGAGAAATTATAGGTTATTTTATAAATCATAGTGTAGGGAATTCAAACAACAAGGGATTTATAAAAAATAGATTTATTAATAGATTTTTATTTTTTATTTAAAATAGTTGTACTATTTAATATTTTTATTATACTTATAGAGTGAACTGTATAAAATGTGTTACAGTACATAAGAAAAGAACAAGTGGGAATGTTTATATAACATTTTGAGAGTACCCAGAAAAAATGGAGTGATATTACTTTAAGGGCAGCAGTAAGATTCTGGCGCCAAAAAAGTTATTTATACTTTTGAGCACCAAAGTACTATTGTTCTGAAGAAGCCTACATACTGTAGGTGAAAGTGCTTAACCTGTTTTTAGTTGCTGGAAGTTTTTACATTGTAATTTTACCATTGGATGTTTTATTGTAAAAAACACAGTGAGTTTGTAACTGCATGAAACGTTTGTTCAGGAGTCTGCACTGCGTTTCCTCTGTGCTTTAACATTTTTTCACAGAGAAGATAACGTACTTCATATCACATCAGGATGGCAAATTAAGAAATGACTGAAATTCAAACTGGGGTATTACAAAATCGGCTGCCACTCAACATAATGCTAGCTGCCAAAGGGGGGGGGGGGTCATGTGCCCTAATAGGAAGTCGTTATTTCTGTATTAGTGACCATCACGTTGAAGAAGAAAAGTTAGCCAGTTTCATGGAGCAAAGATCCAAGGATCTGGACAGTACAGCTAAACGGTGGATACTTTTTGGATGGTTGGGCATTGCATTTGGTAACCTAGGAACTAGTATATTACAAGATATCATTACAATAATTTATATTTTTCTTTTAGTTGTTTTAATATTTTCTGCTCTAAAGGCTGTGATTACAAAATTCTTAATCTCATCTGCACGCACAATGCCACTTATAAAATCATGTAATCATAAACAAATTATTGAAGCTGATGAATATTATGATGCCAAAGCATATTTTATCAAATTAAGAATAAAAATATAATTATGGATGACACTCAGGGAAGACTTATGTAAGGTTATTATGTCTCATGTTTATTCTTCACAAAATGCATATTAACTTATAATTTCTTCACAAATGAGTCAAATAAAATGTTTATGCCAAAAGAAAAATGAAAAACAGATGCATGACGAGTGGATGGGAATCAGAAAATACACCCCTGAGAGGTAAACAGGTGCTGACTTTGTGGAAACATGGTCAATATTCTCGGCTAGGCTTATAAGGTCCTCTGGGCCAATAGCCTAGTATCATCCTATGAACCTACATTATACAATTTATAGTTTCATATAAGTAGTAACTTTATATTTCAAGTGTCTTACAATTGCATTTTCTCTGTTTCGTACTGACAGACAGCTGAAGGCAAAGTAAGTGCTGAAGGAGTTAAGGTGCGTTATGCTACGTTTGTGTTTGAAAATTAGTGAATAGTGTAGAGTATCCGTGGAAACCAGACTAATCTGTCTTTCTCAGGCTGGGGGATGAGTCTTTGCAAGGATGTCTGTGAGATGGTGTGTACTGGTACCAAATGTTACAAAGCTGAAGGCCAATAAATCGTAAGCACAAGTGGTCTGTGTTTTAAAAAGGCATATTTGTGAAGTGTTCACATGAAGCTCTAAGCGAGGATCATGAGGACATAAAATATTTAAAAATTTTATTTTTTATTAAAAGCAATGTAAAGTCAGAGTTCTGCATGCATGAAATTGATAAGAAACAGTATAAAACTTAAGCTTTTTTATTATTTGATATTGATTGAAAATTTAAGTAGCCAGTCTCCTAGCACTGTTTATGGAATAAACAAATACTTTGCACATCCTGAAGCGTTATTCTTGACTGATTCTAAAAAGTAAAACTATTATTTATTTGTGAACTTTAACATTATAAAATTATGTAGGAAGGGAGATTTTAGTATTGTACAGGTTTGTAAAGAGTTCAAGAGATATAATGACGTAAGTTATAAAATTATGTGGGGGGGGATATTAGTATTGTATAGGAGGCTAGTGATAATAGCATGACTAAGAGAGCATGTTACAGGATTAGTTACACTTAGGCTGCCTATTCCAACCTGGTGTATCAAGGAGGTTTATAACTTAGGTATACAAAGGATCCATGAGAGGGTACAGTGGTGGATGGGGGCAGTTAGAAATAGAGAAAGATGAGAAGTGTTGTTTAAGAAGGGGGTGAAGAGGGTGTACTGATTAAAGTACAGCAGGGATTAAAGTAAAGGAGGGCAAAAAGTTAGTGATAAGCAATAAGAAGTGTGTGTTTCATTAGAGGTCTAACCCTGGTGATGAACAAGAGCATGACCAGGATTGGGTAAGTGTTGCTTTGAGATGGATTTTATAGATTGTGAGTTTGTTAGTAATTTTACTTGTGCAGTGATCGTGTTCGAGTCTGGAGATGTAACAGGAGTATAGTGAGTTCCCCAATTTATTTATTTTATTTTTTATTTTACATCTGTTAACCGGGGGTGTCTGACTGAGCCGAAAAGGCCCTTTTTCAGCAGAGGCCCGGGGAGAAAAGCTCCACATAGAAAAATTACAGATACATTTAGATATTTAAACATGATCAGTGCACACACAAATTACAATAGACATGTTTTACAGTGGTATGCAGCACATCAACAAACAGTTACAGTGGAGAGAACAAACAAGAAAATATTAATTTAAAAATGAAAGGTAATTCATAGATTTGTGGTGTACAGCTGAAATTTGGAACATAGGTAGAATACATACATAGTACACAGGTACAGTGCATACATTGTACATTAGCCAGTGTTTGTGAGTAAGAGTGAAAACTATTATCAAGTACTCTAGGTTTAGTATGTGTACCTTATCCGCTTTCACTAGCCTGTGGAGCAGTCATGGCACTGCCAACTTTGCTTAAGATGTTGCCTACTGAGGTTTTTAAAGAAGGCTTTGGATGATGTGCTTGTATGCTAGTGGGGCGAGAGTTCCATTTTTTAGCAACTGAACTACTATATAGTATGTCTCCAAAGCTATTGCAGCTGTTGGTGACTTCTAGTAGTAGTTTGCTTGATGATCTAAGAGGCCTTTTGGCTGAGTGATGTTGTACTAGGTTTTTGAGGGCAGGACACTTATTGG